>NC_088797.1:129352730-129391836 GCF_011386835.1 Chrysemys picta bellii | reverse complement strand
CCATGAAGCGGATGATTTGTGCTGGAGGAGTGAGCCTGCCTGAGATGCACTTCAGAGATAGTGCAGAATGAAACTCCTCTGCTCCCTCTGGGAGGCTCTGACCGGAGCTGGGCTCCATCACAGCCAGCACTATGAACGCTCCTCGGCTGTTCTCGCTCGCTCGTGCACAGACCTTAGTCTCTGCTCCCGCTGGGCATCCTCTGTCTCTTAGCAACCGCCTCTGGCCGGCACCTGGGGCTTGCCTCTGCTGCGTGACACTTTCTGCACATCGCTCTCACTGCCGCTGGAGAGCCTCCAGGAAGGTGTTAACTCCTGCGGGCCTGGCTCGCCCTGGCGCAGAGCAAGCTGGGCTCTCGGGGAGAGGTGAAATGCTATGGAGTCGGCTGGATTCTCGGCGAAGTTTATTGACCCAGTAACTCTAGCCCCGTTAGTCTGGGGCCAACCCTGGGCAAAGTCCTGGGAAGACTGATATGGGATGTGCTCAGTGACGAATTAAACGAGAATTAACGCCAGTCCAAACGGTTTCATGGACAGTTGGTCTTGTCAGACATACCTGGTGTGACAATGCGGTTCTGGCGGAACCCAACTGAGAGTGCCAACTCAGGACAAATTGCTCAAATAGGGCAGTTACAGCCCAAGGCTGGGGTTTTTTCCACCTCTAAGGCAAACCACCAGCCAGACTAAGAGGACTCCAGTCTCACCCCACTGGCTAACTGCAAGTCTCACAAGCAATCTCCTTAGATACTCCAGTTTCCCAGTATTACCACCAGTACCACTCGTTATGGGGACAAATGGTTATGAAAACCAATACCCCAGTAAAAGAAAAAGGTTCTCCTGATCCCAAAGGACCAAGCCCCAGACCCAGGTCAATATACAAATCAGATCTTACCCACAAATCACGCTGTTGCCGATCCTTTAGAATCTAAAATCTAAAGGTTTATTCATAAAAGGAAAAAGATAGAGATGAGAGTTAGAATTGGTTAAATGGAATCAATTACATACAGTAATGGCAAAGTTCTTGGTTCAGGCTTGCAGCAGCGATGGAATAAACTGCAGGTTCAAATCAAGTCTCTGGAATACATCCCCCGCTGGGATGGGTCCTCAGTCCTTTGTTCAAAGCTTCAGCTTGTAGCAAAGTTCCTCCAGAGGTAAGAAGCAGGATTGAAGACCAGATGGAGATCAGGCATCAGCCTTATATAGTCTTTTCCAGGTGTAAGATCACCTCTTTGTTCTTACTGTGGAAGATTACAGCAACATGGAGTCTGGAGTCACATGGGCCAGTCCCTGCATACTTTGCTGAGGTACAAGGCGTATCTGCCTTCTCTCAATGGGTCCATTGTATAGCTGATGGTCCTTAATGGGCCATCAAGCAGGCTAGGCAGAGCTAATCTCAGCTTGTCTGGGATGTCACCCAGAAGCATAGCATAAGTTTGCCATACAGACAGTATAGAGCCAATATTCATAACTTCAACTACAAAACTGATACACACATCTAGACAGCATAATCATAACCAGTAAACCATAACCTTGTCCTAGACACCCCATTTGACCCCCTTTATACAAGATTTGGGTGCCACTACAGGACCTTGGTTGCAACAATGATCTATACGGTCCCAGTTTATGTCAATAACGTCACACCCCCAACGCAAAATTGATGCAGGAAGGGATGACACAAACATCACTGACTGCATCCCAAGAGCTCCCCATCCTGGGTTCTGTCTCACTACAGCTAGTATTGGGTTAGAAGCCATACCAGTGTATAACAGAAATGGTTCATCAAAGTCATGTTCAATAACATGATTGAACCTCTTTACAAACTCAAGGTAACACTTAGTTAGAACAATAGTGGATTGGATCTGCTCTGGCAGCATGGTTCCTGTATGTGCCATGTGATCTTGCCAAGAGCTAAAGAAAACTGCTACTTTATCCATACAAGTCGGGCCAATGTTTGGAACCCAATTAACATCGAATAAATGCAGATATTAATGTTCTTCATAGTCCAGGAATCTTGGCATTTAGCCATAAAAGCAATATGGTAGTGTGCCTCAGTCTTCCTTTTCATACAGCACATTAGGTCTGGAATGTCCTCTCCCCTGTGAAAAGTTCCCATATTGTTTATATGCATTGCCTGTGAAACCCCAGTGTAACAAGGCCTTTTAACATAACGTGTGTTTTCATGTATTCCTTTTAACATGTTCAATGAATTCTCCAAAAGATTAGGCACATTGTATATTTTTACCGTTTGTGGCAATAGCAACACATTAATTACAAAATTTAGCAATAACAAGTTCATTGCAAGTGTCCATCTACAGTCATGTTTGTCATGCCACCCCTTTGGCTCAATACCATTGGAGTTTGGGCATTTTAGGGTTAACCTGTGGCTTCCCTTTGCAAAATTCAGTTTTCTCTTTCCTCCTTGTCCTGCAGGATCAAACCCTGATTTCTCTTGCTTAACAGAATTCACTGGCTGATGGGGTGGGCCCTCTGTGCTAACAGCTATTAGCAAGTCCTTCCTTTCCCAGCCAGGCAAGTAATTTGCACTACCCCAGACCAGAGCCAGTCCACCAGTTTTCATATTCGTAACTGCTATCATCTCCAAGGCTGGACTCTGTCTTAAAGAGATACCACACAAATCCAAAAAGTCTGCGGGTGAGAGTTTGCTTCCTCTCCCCCGCATCCTCAAGCATTTAGCCATAAAACTGCTCTGCTCTGACACATCAGTAACCAAATCTGTCCTCAAACCCTGAAGCACAAACTGCTCATTTAAAGAATCAGAAAGGAGACATTCCTGTTCCAACACCATTGTCTCCCCAACAAGTTGGCCCCACACAGCCACTTGGTTATAGGGATGCCTCAATCCCTTAACAACTTTTACTTCCTCTGAGACCTTCTCAAAGCTACCCACACTGGATCTTTTACAAGGAAAGTTAGTGGATCCCTTCACAACAGACAATTTTTGGCTGCTAGGAACTGAAACTTCCTTGATTAAATCACTCTCACACCCTTCAATTGCAGGGAACTGCTTGCACCGAGTACCATGAGGATTCCTTTCTCCAGGAGCTTTTCTAAGCAGCAATTCACCCCTCACAGAAATTCTGCCCTTACCCTCTTCACCTAGGGCTTGCTCTAAAGGCACACTTTCCTGAGCAACAACAGACTCTGTCTGGGTCTTACTTACATTCAGGATCACCTTTGGCCCATCAGGCAGATCTCTACACAATCCCCTTTCAGGCGAACCCATAGACTTCCTAGATAAAAGGTTAGAAATACTTCCCTTCTCTTTGCCACACACAAGCTTAGGAATTTTTTCCTTTTTGCTACAAGTTGTTAAACTGTCCGTAGGTAACACAACCAAATTACCTTTCTGCTCTCCTTGTGCCCTGGCTAGGGTATCACCCTGATCAGACAGAGTTGTTACACCCTTCTCCAACCACACATGAGCAACAGGCAAAATACAAGCACCAGAATTGTTTGGTCTCTGGGATTTTGCTAAGCCACTAACTGGATGCAACCTAGTTACGGGGCCATTCTCCCCAGCAGATGCAAACTTAGGACCATTCCCTTCCTGGGCTTTGGTTGAATCCAGAACCAACTCTGAGACAACTAAATTACTCTCAACCATCACAGGCCGAAAGGCACCTTCTGTCTGCTCCACAGACAAAAAAGAGTTGGAGACGCATTTTCCTTTACTAGACATACTGTTTGGGATTTCATTTCCCTTGTCCCAGCACACCGGGCTGTTCACAGACAACTGCTTGGAGACTGGGGTAGCTTCCTCCATAGGCAAGTCAACACCCCTGACAGACACAGGCACATTTCCTTCACTGTCACTGTTCTTCGCACAGGAAACAGATAAGGTATAGGGACACTCATCTTCCACTCTCCTTGCCTTCCCAAACTGCTGACTAGATAAAGCCATCAGCTCACAAGACTGCCTAGGCTCATCCAAAATCTCCTTGTTCTCCTCTCCCTTCGCTTGATCTAATTCCAGATTTACTTCTGAGACATTAGATAGACATTCAGAAACTTCATTCACAGCCAAACAGCTACTTTCCAAAGACAAACTTTTGGAGAAACCCTCCATAGGCACAACCTTAGGATCAATCCTCTCTTGTGCCTGGTTTGTATTAACTTGACTGACCATAGCTTTAATATCATTTCCAATCATAATATCCTTAGGGATTATGTCTTTTACTCCCACAACCATGGTGCCCTCCAATCCCTTCCATTTCAGGTGGATTTTAGCCAAAGGCACCCTGACAAAATACTTAGATAAGGCTACAACAGTTACATCTTCGCCTGGCAAATAATCTTCCTTCCTGACAAGACTTGCTTTAACCAGAGTAATATCTGCTGCGGTGTCCCTCCATGCCATACACCTCACTCCATTCACTTCTGCACTGCTAATAAACTCTGCATTATTTCCCCCATATTTAGCTTTAATGTGAGTTTTAAGATCAAATCCTTCAGAGACAACAGAAACAGCATTTGCACACAGGGCACCAATGCTGGGCTCTGTGTGGCTTGCCTGTGAGTTTACAACAACAGGGTTAGCATTGGCCGTGGCATTTGGGGTTGCTGGTTTTGGGCTGCCCTTCAGTGTCGGGCAGTCTGGTCTCATGTGGCCCAGCATACCACAGCGATAGCATGTAACCTGCTGGGGATGCGAGTTCCTACCCTCCGGGCCCCCTTGAACTCCTTTAGAAGAGTCAGGTTTATTTTTAAATCCTTCCCTCCTCTTGAACTGGGGAGACTGGTGATCAGTTTTCCCCGGGGTTTTACACCCTTCTCGAGCCCTGTTTTGGGTATGGGCATCGTCAATCTCTGCTGCCCGTAGGACTGACTCAGGGTCCCTGTCACACACAGCTGCTCTCACATTGTCAGGCACAATGTCTAAGAACTGTTCCAAAGTTATTAAATCCAGCAGTTTTTCAAAACTCCCATGAACCTTGGCTCCCATAACCCACTTTTTAACAAAACCCATCAGCTTATGAGCACATTCTACAAAAGTACAATCCTTAGGCATTTTAAACTCTCTAAACTTAACTCTGTAAGATTCAGGAGTAACCTTGAATCGCCTTAACACAGAATCCTTAAACCGCTCATAATTTAACGCTTCTTGTTCCCCCAAGTCATTAAACACCTCCCTGGCTTTTCCAGTCAGTCTGGTTAGCAGGACAGGCATTCGCTGACCCTCAGGGATCTGGTACAGATTGCAGAGGCGTTCAAAGGTAGACAAAAACTCCTCTATATCCTCAGTATCATTGTAAATGGGACACATCCTTTCCCAGTTTTTCTCATGGCGGGGGGGAAGTGGAGTACCAGGTGGGGATGACTTTCTCCGCTCTTCCATTACTTGGAGCTGAAGTCTGGCCGTCTCCTGTTCCATCTTGTGAGTCTCCTGTTCCATCCTGTGAGTCTCCTGCTCAGCAGCGAGCAGCTCTAGACGCCCCTTACGGGCTCTCTCTTCAGCCTCCTTCTTTCTTTGATCAGCCTCTTTCTCTCTCTCAGCAGCCTCTTTCTCTCTCTCAGCAGCCTCTTTCTCTCTCTCTCTTTCTAACTCTGCTATTTTGTGCTTCTCCAGCAATCGAAGATCTGCCAGCTTCTGTTCATGCTCAAATTGCAGTTGACTTGTCACCCTTTGCATCCTAATTTTTTCTGCATCTTCTGCAGCCTCAGGTAAGGGCTGTGCTCTTGCCCCCTGATCACTGGCTATTAGCAGATTTCTCAATTCTTCCTTTGTAGCTTTCTTTCTAAAGCTTATCCTCTTTTCTGAACACAAATTTTCCAGGGCTTTTTCCCAAGTCCCTCATATGCTCTTTGCTCAGCCATTGCAGCAGCTCTTTAACCAACAAAACTCTCAATCCCAAAATTCAAATTTGGATAGCGTGGGGTTCTGACCCAAAGCTTAATTGACCTGGTTCTGTGGATCCTGCCGACTACGCCACTGTGACAATGCGGTTCTGGCGGAACCCAACTGAGAGTGCCAACTCAGGACAAATTGCTCAAATAGGGCAGTTACAGCCCAAGGCTGGGGTTTTTTCCACCTCTAAGGCAAACCACCAGCCAGACTAAGAGGACTCCAGTCTCACCCCACTGGCTAACTGCAAGTCTCACAAGCAATCTCCTTAGATACTCCAGTTTCCCAGTATTACCACCAGTACCACTCGTTATGGGGACAAATGGTTATGAAAACCAATACCCCAGTAAAAGAAAAAGGTTCTCCTGATCCCAAAGGACCAAGCCCCAGACCCAGGTCAATATACAAATCAGATCTTACCCACAAATCACGCTGTTGCCGATCCTTTAGAATCTAAAATCTAAAGGTTTATTCATAAAAGGAAAAAGATAGAGATGAGAGTTAGAATTGGTTAAATGGAATCAATTACATACAGTAATGGCAAAGTTCTTGGTTCAGGCTTGCAGCAGCGATGGAATAAACTGCAGGTTCAAATCAAGTCTCTGGAATACATCCCCCGCTGGGATGGGTCCTCAGTCCTTTGTTCAAAGCTTCAGCTTGTAGCAAAGTTCCTCCAGAGGTAAGAAGCAGGATTGAAGACCAGATGGAGATCAGGCATCAGCCTTATATAGTCTTTTCCAGGTGTAAGATCACCTCTTTGTTCTTACTGTGGAAGATTACAGCAACATGGAGTCTGGAGTCACATGGGCCAGTCCCTGCATACTTTGCTGAGGTACAAGGCGTATCTGCCTTCTCTCAATGGGTCCATTGTATAGCTGATGGTCCTTAATGGGCCATCAAGCAGGCTAGGCAGAGCTAATCTCAGCTTGTCTGGGATGTCACCCAGAAGCATAGCATAAGTTTGCCATACAGACAGTATAGAGCCAATATTCATAACTTCAACTACAAAACTGATACACACATCTAGACAGCATAATCATAACCAGTAAACCATAACCTTGTCCTAGACACCCCATTTGACCCCCTTTATACAAGATTTGGGTGCCACTACAGGACCTTGGTTGCAACAATGATCTATACGGTCCCAGTTTATGTCAATAACGTCACACCTGGTATCATGTTTTTGATCAGATCAGTCTGGTTGGTAGCTCTGTCTGTAGTGACGTAATCAACATCGTGCGGCACGGGGCTGAGTCCTGCGGACAATCTCATTAAACATTAGCACGATACACAGTCTATGGAGCCAAATCAAAAAACTGATAGACTCAAAAAAGTCACCGTGGATGGGAATTGTCGTCCCGTGGGGGTGTTTCTAGTGGGGTCTGTGAAAAGTTGGGTTCAACCCAGATCAGTAAGAGGTTGTGTCATCAACCTTGGGTGCCTGAAATGCTTGCTGCCAGGGTCACAGCCCTGACACTAATAGCCAGCCTACAAGCATGTGGTCACACCCTGGCTGTCACCGCCCAGTTACTGTTGGCAGGTTGATCCCAACACCCCCCAGTCCCGAGTCTCCCCCTAACTGTCTGCCCTGCGGTGTCCAGCCCTCTCCTGGGACAGTCACCAAAGTGAGGAAGTTCACTGCTCCCTTAAAGAGAAAGTGTCCGGCAGCGTATTCCCTTAACTGGGGCTAACAAACACTCTGTTTGAAAACTGGCTTCTACCCAAAGTCAAATAAGTTTATTAGGGCTGTTGATTAATCGCAGTTAACTCATGCGATTAACTCAAAGAATCGCGATTAATCTCACTGTTAAACAATAGAATACCAATGGAAGTTTATTAAATATTTTTGGATGTTTTTCTACATTTTCAAATATATCGATTTCAGTTACAACACAGAATACAAACTGTACAGTGCTCACTGTATATTATTTGGTATTACAAATATTTGCACTGTAAAAATGATAAAATAAATGGTATTTTTCAATTCACCTCATACAAGTACTCTAGGGCAATCTCTTTATCGTGAAAGTGTAACTTACAAATATAGATTTTTTTTTGTTACCTAACTGCTCTCAAAAACAAAACAATGTAAAACTTTAGAGCCTACAAGTCCACTCAGTCCTACTTCTTGTTCAGCCAATCACTAAGAAAAGCAAGTTTGTTTACATTTATGGGAGATAATGCTGACCACTTCTTAATTACAATGTTACCTGAAAGTGAAAACAGGCATTCGCATGGCACTGGCGTCACAAGATATTTACCTTCCAGATGCGCTAAAGATTCATATGCCCCTTCATGCGTTGGCCACCATTCCAGAGGACATGCTTCCATGCTGATGACACTTGTTAAAAATATAATGTGTTAATTAAATTTGTGACTGAACTCCTTGGGGGAGAATTGTATGTCCCTGTTCTGTTTTACCTGCATTCTGCCATATATTTCATGTTATAGCGGTCTCGGATGATGACCCAGCACATGTTCGTTTTAAGAACACTTTCACTGCAAATTGATAAAATGCAAAGAAGGTACCAATATGAAATTTCTAAAGATAGCGACAGCACTCGACCCAAGGTTTAAGAATCTGAAGTGCCATCCAAAATCTGAGAGGGACGAGGTGTGGAGAATACTTTCAGAAGTCTTAAAAGAGCAACACTCAGATGCGGAAACTACAGAATCCAAACCACCGAAAAAGAAAATCAACCTTCTGCTGGTGGCATCTGACTCAGATCATGAAAATGAACATGCGTCGGTCTGCCCTGCTTTGGATTGTTATCAAGCAGAACCTGTCATCAGCATGGACACATGTCCCCTGGAATGGTGGTTGAAACATGAAAGGACATATGAATCTTTAGCACATCTGGCACGTAAATATCTTGTGATGCCAGCTGCAACACTGCCATGCAAATGCCTGTTCTCACTTTCAGGTGACATTGTAAACAAGAAGCGGGCAGCATTATCTCCTGCAAATGTAAATAAACTTGTTTGAGCGGTTGGCTGAAGTAGGACCGAGTGGACTTGTAGGATCTAAAGTTTTACATTGTTTTATTTTTGAATGCAGGGTTTGTGTACATAATTGTACAGTTGTAAGTTCAACTTTCATGATAAAGAGATTGCACTACAGTACTTGTATGAGGTGAATTGAAAATTACTATTTCTTTTGTTTTTTACAGTGCAAATATTTGTAATAAAAAATAAATATAAAGCGAGCCCTGTACACTTTGTATTCTGTGTTGTAATTGAAATCAATCTATTTGAAAATGTAGAAAACATCCAAAAATATTTCAATAAATGGTATTCGATTATTGTTTAACAGTGTGATTAATCGTGATTAATTTTTTTAGTCGCTTGACAGCCCTAAAGTTTATCAACCAAAAGGTGGCAGGTTTCCATGAGTCCCGGGATAAGGAACAAAGACAGGAACGGTTATAGGCAAACAAAAGTACAAATGCGCTTCTAAGACTAAAACTTAGCAAGTGCCAATCTTGGCCTAAGCAGGTTTCTCACCTATGCTCGGTTCCCAGAGACTCCTGCCCCTTGGCTGAAGGATCCAATTTACTGTCATTTCAGGAGCTCTGGCCCCTTTAGTCCCTCAAGTGATGGATGCCAGAATAGCTTTTTCTCTCTCTTTATATCTTCTGAAAGTTCATTGCCCTGCTTCCAGAGGCTGGAGGATTTCCTGGGGGTGCTGTCTGCATCCCCGTGAGACTGTTGGGTGGGCGTCTTTCCCCTCTTGCTCTCCTGGTGGCTTTGTTCACCTTGCGTGGAAATGTGCTTTGCTTTGTGGTCACCTCTTGCTCCATTTACATTGGAGACACATTGCAGCAGGCGGATCCGCATTCCTCTGCCTGGAACAGGCACAGCGTGGGCACTGCTTGCCACACACAGGGCCGGCTTTAGGAAGTGCGGGGCCCAATTCGAACTGTTTCGATGGGGCCCCGGCAGGGATGACTAAAAAAAACCCACGTAAAAAAACATGTGGGGCTTGTAGTCACCGGGCAGCGCTCCTAGTCTTCGGCGGTGGGTCCTTCACTCGCTCCGGGTCTTCGGCGGCACTGAAGGACCTGCTGCCGAAGACCCGGAGCGACTGAAGGACCCACTGCCGAAGTGCCGCCGAAGACCCGGAGCGCCACCGGGTGAGTCAAAATTAAAAAGGAGCCTCTAGCCAGGGAAGGGATTCTCGGCCACTTCTTTCTCCCCTTCCCCCGGCGGCCCTGGCACTGGGCGCGGGGCCCTCTTAGGCGCGGGGCCCGATTCGGGGGAATTGGTGGAATTGGCCTAAAGCCGGCCCTGGCCACACACATTTGAAGAACATATTTCCAGCACTGAGCTATGCAGTCCTTTGTGGGTTTACCATACATACATCACAGAAGAATAGTAATGATCAGGTTTCCAGTGACATGTTACATGCCCTGTCATAACACCAGAGTGCCAGCTGCCTCTGGGGGGCTCTCAGTACTAGTGACTATCAGTCAGGGAGATGGAAGAAAATATCAAATAATTGTGGGTAAAATCTGCAGATGACACAGAAATTGGTGGCGTGATAATCCCCTCGTGCACCCTGAGCCCTCTCCCAGAGCCAGCACCTCAACCCCCCTCTTGCACCCCCTTCTGGATCCAGCACCCCATACCCTGTCCTGCACCCCAACACTCTGCCCCAGCCCAGAGCCCGCACCCCAACCCCCGGCCCCAGCCCAGTGAAAGTGAGTGAGGGTGGGGGAGAGCGAGCAACAGAGAGAAGGGGGGGATGGAGTGAGTGGGGTGGGGCCTCAGGGAAGGGGCGGGGTAGATCCTGGGTTGCCCTTAAATTCAAAAAGTGATCTTGGGCGTAAAAAGGTTGGAGACCACCGGACTAGAGGGTCCCGATGCTCCCACTGGTCCTTTAAATCTATGACTGTCCTGGCTCTTTCCAGGGGAAGCGCTGCAGGAGATGTGCAGTATACCCTCACCGGCAGCAGCCTTGCCACGAAACACGGGGCTTCTCTGCATTTGTTGTTGCTTGACCCTGTCCCCTTGAAGTCAATAGCAGGATGCCCAGTGGCTGTCATGGGTGCAGGATGGAGCCCAGGTTTCTCCAGGGCAGTGCCTGCCTCTGCAGTCATTTCTGTTTCGTTTATGTACCTTGCCCTGCTCAAGTCCCCGCAGCAGTGGCTGGGACATTGCCAGAGTGGCCCAGGTGAGCAGTCGGAACGTGGCTCTGAACAAGCAGCCCTGATCCCCCCCACCCCCCCTTGAGCATCTCAGATGTGGCCAGAGCCTGCGCCGGCATTGCCATGGAGGATGTGGGGAACCTACAGTAACTTCCGGGTGTGCGTCGAATTCCCCGAGCGCGGCGCAGATGCAGTGGATGTGCACCCTGACCCCTCAGCCCCGCGTGGGAGGGATTTGATCCCAGGCTCTAGGAATTGTTACATTCTCCTCCGCGGATTCTGGGACGGGTACATGGTTTCCAGCCCCAGTTAACAAAGGCACCTATTCTCCCCGTACCACACTGGGGATTTGCACAGAGCTCACCCAGGAGAATAAACCCCGCTGGCTGGGTGGGGCAGCTCCCATTACAGGCCGTGGGTTAATCCTGCAGCACAATGACCTGCCCCGGCCGCCCACCGAACGAAGGGACCCTGAGGTGCCCTCCTAGGGACCAGAGAAGCTGCCCCAGCCTAGAGCCCTGTGTGCACGGCGAGGCCTCTGCCCAGGCCGATCCTGCTCCAGTCCCATGAGCATAGCGCGGAGTCGGCGGCATTCCTCTGAATTGTCCCTGGCGTAGCGCGGCCCTTTGTGCTCAGGCCAGGGGCGTTTGGCTGGCTGCGTTCCCGCATCAGGAATAAAATGCATCCATGAGCCGGAGCTGCCTGTGCAGGGCTGGGGGGATATTCCTGCAGCCAGCTCGGCTAGCCTAGACCACGCTAATGAGTCTCGCAGGGCCACAGCAGCTCTGTCAAACCCGCGTTCAGCCCTCGGTCACGGACACGGGCTCAGAGCACGTTGTTAAATATTTATCCTCTCCCCACTGCTCCCAGCACAATGCAGATCCCCCGCCCCCGCCCGTGACAGCTCCATTATCGTTTGTCCCGGTGAATTCTTGATGAGCTTTGCAATAACAAGGAGAAGGCAAGAGCTGTTTGCACAGCGCAGGCTTGGGCTGCACCTCCGCTGGGGACAGGGCTGGAACAGGCAGCGCCTCCGTCCCATTTGTGGCTTTAAAGCCCACGTCAGCTGGCCGGGTGGCTGATGAGCACGGCAGTGCAGGGCCAGGCTGGGCTGTCCTGTGCGCATTCAGGCCCTGGGCAGGCAGGACTGTGTCCTGGATGGGGCTGCCAGCCTCCCCAGCCCTTCTCAGCCTCCCTCCGGGTTTGGCTCCTGCTCGCCACTCCGTTTGGCATCGCATCCTGAGTGCAGGCCTAGGGTCCGTTCCCGGCTCCGTCAGATCTCCAGGCCGGCCGCGTCGGGCGGGATCAGAGCCAGACAGGTCCTGCCCTGCCCCGCGCAGGCTCTGTCAAAGGCCCTGGAATAAGCTCCTGGCTGGAGAGCTGGTGCCAGGGGCTTTCTACCAGTTGTACAAGGTGCTGGGCCAGATCCTTGGCTCCGCTGACTTCCCCTCTCTGCTCAGCAGAGCTCTGCTGACTGAGCCGCCAGAGAGCCAGCCTCTTGGCTTGCCCACAGCCCCCTTTCTGGGCTGGCTGGGCTGCCTTCTCTGCCTCCCCCTTCCCCCAGCTCTCCGCCTGGAGCCCAGCCGCCCACCTAGCGTCAACTGGAGCTGAACCTTCCTCCCAGAGCTCTGCGAGGAGCGGCGCAGCCCCGGAGCCTGGCGAGCTGCTCCCTGACCCCACAGCTGTGCTCCGGGCGGCCGCTCCTTCCAGCTCCTGCTAGCAGGTGTCCTCAGCCAGACTTTCCTCGACTTCCAACAGCCGACCCGCCGTGGGGAAGCTTTGCTTTGAAAAGCCGAGCTGCTAAGAACATGAGCCTGGGGAGGGGGCAGCGTGGCCCAGTGGCTAGAGCACTAGGCGGGGAGACAGGAGCCCTCTGCCATGTACATTGGCCAAACCGGACAGTCCCTCCGCAAAAGACTAAATGGACACAAATCGGACATCAGGAATGGTACCATACAAAAGCCACAGAGGGTCCTGTGGCACCTTTGAGACTAACAGAAGTACTGGGAGCATAAGCTTTCGTGGGTAAGAACCTCACTTCTTCAGATACAAAAGCCAGTAAGTGAACACTTCAATCTCCCTGGTCATTCTATTACAGATTTAAAAGTCACTATCATTGAACAAAAAAACTTCAGAAACAGACTTCAAAGAGAAACAGCAGAACTAAAATTCATTTGCAAATTTAACACCATTAATCTGGGCTTGAATAGGGACTGGGAGTGGCTGGCTCATTACAGAAGCAGCTTTTCCTCTCCTGGAATTGACACCTCCTCATCCTTTATTGGGAGTGGACTACATCCACCCTGATTGAATTGGCCCTGTCAACACTGGTTCTCCACTTGCGAAGTAACTCCCTGCTCTCCGTGTGTCAGTATATAATGCCTGCATCTGTAACTTTCACGCTATGCATCCAAAGAAGTGAGGTTTTTACTCACGAAAGCTTATGCCCAAATAAATCTGTTAGTCTTTAAGGTGCCACCAGACTCCTTGTTGTTTTTGTAGATACAGACTAACACGGCTACCCCCTGATACTTGACACCATGCAAGGCACTAAATTTAGCCGTATGGAGTGGAAATCCATCAACCTCAACAAAAAACTTGCACAGATACAGACAGACATCATCTTCCCCTCCAAATGCAAACAGCTGGACATCAGACCAAATGGACTGAAGGTAAAAACTCCATTGCAATCAACATACTACACTGACTATGGTGAGAGACTGTGCCACACACTCTCAATGAAACTGAGGAACCACCTGATCAGCATCCTGTACAGCAGACAGGAGAAGATCAAGAATGAGCTCTCCGAACTGGAGACTCTCATACAATACCAACCTTCCACACAAACTTCCACGTGGCTGGACTTTACAAAAATGAGACAAGCCATTTACAATGCACACTTCTCTTCTCTACAGAGGAAAAAGGACAGTAAACTAAACTCCTACCTGCCACAGGAGGCTACAACAGTGGTACCCTCAACTCATCTAACAACATTGTCAATCTTTCCAACCACACACACAGCCCAGCAGAAGAGTCTGTCCTATCTCGGGGACTCTCTTTCTGTCCCACCATCCCCACGAACACGATACAGTTCTGTGGTGATCTGGAAGCCTACTTTCGTCGTCTCCGACTCAAGGAATATTTTCAACGCACCACTGAACAGTGCACTGACCCACAGGAACCCTCCTACCAACACTACAAGAAGAAAACTCTGCGTGGACTCCTCCTTACGGTCGAAATGACAGACTGGACCTCTACATAGAGTGTTTCCGCAGACTTGCACAGGCTGAAATTGTGAACAAACAACATCACTTGTCCCATAACCTCAGCCGTACAGAACGCAATGCCATCCACAGCCTCAGAAACAACTCTGACATTATCATCAAAGGGGCTGACAAAGGAGGTGCTGTAGTCATAATGAACAGGTCGGATTATGAACAGGAGGCTGCCAGACAACTCTCCAAGACCACATTCTACAGGCCACTATCCTCTGATCCCACTGAGGAATACCAAAAGAAACTACACCATCTGCTCAAGAAATTCCCAGCTACAGTACGGGAACAAATCTACATGGACACACCCCCAGAACCCCGACCAGGGGTATTCTATCTGCTACCCAAGATCCATAAACCCGGAAACCCTGGACGCCCCATCATCTCAGGCATTGGGACTCTTACAGCAGGATTATCTGGCTATTTGGACTCTCTCCTCAGACCCTACGCTACCAGCACTCCCAGCTATCTTCGAGACACCACCGACTTCCTGAGGAAACTACAATGCATTGGTGTTCTTCCTGAAAACACCATCCTGGCCACCATGGATGTAGAAGCTCTTTATACCAATATTCCACATGAGGATGGACTACAAGCTGTCAGGAACAGTATCCCTGATGAGGCCACAGCAAGCCTGGTGGCTGAGCTTTGTGACTTTGTCCTCACCCACAACCACTTCAGATTTGGGGACAACTTATACCTTCAAGTCAGTGGCACTGCTATGGGTACCCGCATGGCCCCACAGTATGCCAACATTTTTATGGCTGACTTAGAACAACGCTTCCTCAGCTCTCGTCCCCTAGTGCCCCTCCTCTACTTGCGCTACATTGATGACATCTTCATCATATGGACCCACGGAAAGGAGGCCTTTGAAGATTTCCACCTGGACTTCAACAATTTCCACCCCACCATCAACCTCAGCCTGGACCAGTCCACACAAGAGCTACCCCCTGATACTTGACTCCTGGCTCTGTCGCTGTGTCCCCTCCTGGGGCTTCCTTTCCCCCCTCGGTAAAATGGAGCTAACGCTGCAGATCCCCGGCGTAAAGCAGCAAGTCGGTGCAAAGTCTTATTCTTAACTATCATTAAGGCTACGATTTTTTCACAGAGGTTGCGGAAGTCACAGAATCCCTGACTTCAAGCAACCCCCGGATACTTCAGCCTGCAGCTTCTGGCCACTGCAGGCGGCGGGGTGACCCCCAGAGCTCCGAGCCCCCATGGGCGGCGGGGGGGGACACCCCAGAGATTCAAGCGGCCCCCACAGCTGCCCAACCTCTGCAGGGGGTGTGGGGACCCCGCAGCGGAACTCCCCGGTTTGTCAGGGACATTTTTAGTAAAAGTCGCAGACAGGCCACGGGCTTCCGGGAATTTTTCTTTCTTGCCGTGACTTGTCTGTGACTTTTACTAAAAATATCCCTGACAAAATCTTGGCCTTAGCTACATCCTGGGCTGGGGGTTTACCCGCGTGGTGCCCAACCTGCCAGCGGGGAGAGGAGCAGCAAAGCCCAAATTGGCAGTGCGAATTAGAGCTTACCTGGAGTGCAGAGGTGAGCCCACCCCAGCATACTGACACGGCCACGTCGTCACCTCCATCCTCTGCCGGCCTGGCCTGGCCTGGCGGCCTTCCCTGCAGCTCTGACTGGGATTCCTGCAGGATGGGCAGCGAGACACCGGGGGTCATGTCACCGGACTGAAGCCAAGGCACCTGACTGCAGAGCCAGGCGTGAGCCAGTCCCAGGGGCCCGTCTGTCCTGCACAGCACATCGTCATGCCGTTGTAGCCGGGGCAATGCGCGGCTGTGATCCCCCACCTGGGTCCCCCCCAACTCGACTGGCTTTGTAGTTGGCTCCTGAGGATGGTTTTTATACGGCAACTCCCCCTTCAGCTGTGATCACACAGGCTAAGCCGGGTCACCCCCGGTCAGTGCCCGGAAGGGAGACCTCTGCGTGACGCAGGAGGCTGCAGGGACTGGGGCTGGAGAATCACTTCTCCTGCTGTCTGTACAGAGCCAATGCCCCAGTGTGCTGCCAGGGCGTGCCATGCTGCTAGGGGGCGCCGTGGTGCCAGGGGGAGCCGTGCTGTTCTGCTGGACGCGCCGTGGTTCCAGGGGTGCCGTGGTGCCAGGGGGAGCCGTGCTGCTAGGGGGCGCCGTGGTGCCGGGGGGAGCCGTGCTGTTCTGCCAGAATCGCTGTGGTGCCAGGGGGTGCCGTGCTGTTCTGCCGGATGCGCCATGCTGCTAGGGGGCACCATGCTATTTTGCCGGATGCGCTGTGCTGTCAGGGGGGCACCGTGCTGTTCTGCCGGATGCGCCATGCTGCCAGGGGGTGCCATGCTGCCGGGGGGCACCGTGCTGTTCTGCCGGACGTGCTGTGGTGCCAGGGGGTGCCGTGCTGCCGGGGGGCACCATGCTGTTCTGCCGGATGCGCCGTGCTGTCAGGGGGGCACTGTGCTGTTCTGCCGGTTGCGCCGTGCTGCCAGGGGGTGCCATGCTGCCGGGGGGCACCATGCTGTTCTGCTGGACGTGCTGTGGTGCCAGGGGGTGCCGTGCTGCCGGGGGGCACCATGCTGTTCTGCCAGATGCGCCGTGCTGTCAGGGGGGCACTGTGCTGTTCTGCCGGATGCGCCGTGCTGCCATGGGGTGCCATGCTGCCGGGGGGCACCATGCTGTTCTGCCGGACGTGTGTGGTGCCGGGGGTGCCATGCTGCCGCAGGTGCTGGCTCTCACAAGCGGTGTGGAAAGTGAAGTCCCGGCTCTGTGGTCGTTAGAGGTTCTCCAGCACTCTCCCGAGGGCAGGAGCGTGAACCCCCATGGCCTGGGCAGGTTCCACTGCTCATCATTCTCTTCTGCCTCCGCAGCTTGACCCGGGTGCAGAACCCCCTGCTGCCCCTGTCCGAGGATATTGGGCGGCGTTGCCACAGGCTGTCAAACAGCTGCTGGGTCCCACCTCCGCAGCAGCCGTATGGCACAGCGGGCAAAGCGATTCTTGCTGCTGGCCAGACCCACGCGAAGGTGGGTGTGCTTGGGGGCTCTGCTCCCCTGCAGCGCCTGCTAGCAAAGGCTCCCAGCTTTGTCTGGGGGCAGCCCAGCAGCCTTATTCCCTCATTGTCTTCCTGCTGGGATCCCTGGGTCTGCTGGGCAGGAGTTCGGCTACCCAGCAGTGCAGGGGATGGGTCTGAGCCAGGCTCCAGTCCTCCTGCCACACACGAGAAATGGGAGTGGTCAAAGGAGCGCGGCCACGGAGCATGGCACCATCACTCCCAGTGTCGCCAGCTCTCTGGAGTCTCGCAGTATCTGAGGTCTTTCTTCAAGCCCCAGCTCCGGGAGCCAGGTGATCAGGTGATCATCTCTGCGTTCGTTTTACGATAATGTCAGTTTCTAGCCCTCCAGATTGCAGAGAGAACCCTACAAATGTGACTCTGAAAGGCTCCAAAAACAGCGTCAGAGCTCCCCCCCACACACAGCGCCCCCTGCTGGGTCAGGCTGGGCCTGGAGTAGCTGGGAGCTCCCCCGAGCCCAGAATGGAGAATGGGGTCCTGCTCCCCACCTGTGTACCGGGTGATTCGCAGCCAGGCAGAGCCGGCGTCCCATGGCACTGCCAGCTGAGCGGCAGTGCGTGACAGCTCTGATTGAAATGCTTGGAAATACTGCTGAGTGAGGAGGCGGCTTTCGGAGCAGTTGGCAGCCGTGGGGCTGTCTCATGAGGCCTCGGTAATGTCATAGTCATGAACACGGTGGGATCCACATTTCTCTGTGCATCTCAGCGGGGTTAGCGCCTGCTCCGGGCTGATATCGTGGCTGGCCCCGGCCCCATTGTGCGCTCAGGGGAAATTCTGCATGTGGCAAGGCAGAGCAGTGCTGGGGCAGGCGGGGGACACGGTGTCTCCTGGGGGCAGTGCCCTCACCCTGCCCAGACATGCCCCCTCGGGGCAGTGAGCCTGCAGGAGCCACTGGGAGGGAGCCTGTTATACCAATAAAAACTAGCAGGATCTTATTAAAGGGGACAAGATAAAGATGCCACATTTATTATGATGATGATTTGATTTATGACCAATAACTAATATCTTAATCCTTATACACACACACTATACCTAATACCTACACACACACACACACACACACACATTCACACACACACACACATACACACATTCACTCACACACACACACATCCATCAGATGTTCTGCAGCTGCTGCATAGTTACCAGTCCTGCTTGAGTCTGTGGCTTGAGTTTGCAGCTTGGGTTCGTAGCTTGTGGCGGTAACTGGCCAGGAAAGCCGGGCACAAGGACGAGCTGGGTCTCTGTTGGGCGCACTGATGCCCTTCCATGTTGGCAGCAGAATGTTACCCTCCAAAGTTTTCCATCTCACCCATCCTTTTTGTAGGCTTTAGTTTGACTCCAGAGTCTATAGGTCTTGCTGTGTCACGCTGCCTCTGGGTTTGGTGATTGATCACCCGTCAATGGCAGACATGACTTTCAGCCTCGGACCTGGCTTTGATCTTCCTTCTATTGCACCTTTTCTTTTTAGGGTGGATTCTCCTTACTTTGTTGGGCTCTTGTCTGCATCTTCAGCCGTTGGTGTTTGAACTCTATTTAATCAGGACAGGCTGGGGCTGGAGGTTGATTCCATCATCCATCCATCCCTCATTCACACATCTAAACTAAACTAATAAGATTACCGCAGGGTTTGCAGAAATGAAGGTTGCAGCAAGCCCTTACAAAATGGAGTAAGCATTTTAAAATGGGGTTTGAATTACAATATGGCAAACAGTGAACAGAAGTTACAATATAGACAAGTACAATGGATGGCAAACAGTGAACAGAAGTTACACTGCAGGCAAGTGTAATAAATGGTGAACAGAAGTTCCAATACTGAAACAGGGCAAGTCTCAGTGATTTAAGCAGGAATTGGATTGATAGTGAAACTTACAAAGGCAGCTGACTGAACAGCTCTGGCTCTTAACAAGCATCTTAACTGTTAATTAGCCAGTTATTGGGGTAACCGGGTTTATGAATGAATATTGTTTCATTCATAAAACTTTACTTATGAAGTTACATTAATAAAGTGAACAATTAAAAACAATTTCATTCATCAGTTCTACAAGCCCACTTTCCGCCTGCCCTGCGCACACGTGACGGCTGCTTGCCCCATGGAGGGGTCAGAGAGGGGTGTCCCCGCAGGGCCCCCACATGCGCTGGGGCAAGCATTGCTCAGCGCATGGTGTTTTTCTGGCTGAGCTGCCCCCTTCTGGCCACATGGCAAACCAGAGCCGCGGTGGGTGCCGCCCCTGCTGGCATGCGCCCGCCGTGTGATCCATTGCTACAGCAGATGCCAGGCTTGGCGCCCAGGAAATGTGGGGCTCTAGGGGGACAGACCTGCCACAGGGAGCGACTCTCGTGAGCAGCCTGTCTCCACGCCTCGAGTAGGGGCTCTCACCTGAGGCCAGCCAGCGCAGGGGTGCCTAGGGAGAGAGGAGGCCCCAGGCGCCTGTGCAGCGCTGGCTGGCCTACAGCACAGAGCCCAGCAGCTGGGAGAGCAGTCCTGTCCCAGTGGTTCCTTAGGCCCCCGGCTCCCTCGCTCTGGGGGGGCCCCAGTGCTGCTCCGCTGGCGCTGAGCGTGCTGCTTCCAGCTTTGTGTGGAGGAGTGCAGGGTTCGGCACGAACGTTTACAACCCCAGCTGGTGGAACGTAGGCAAGAGCAGCTGCCCGCTGGCATCGGGCCGGCTGCGAGATTGATACCTGGGCACAGGCTAATGCCACGGGCAGAGCTGGTGCCAGAACCCCGCAGTCGGAGAGCACGATCCCAGGCTCAGAGACGGAGCGCTGGCCCTGCCAAGCTATCACTGTGGGCACAGGCTGCAGCGCCAGCTCCTTGTGTTTACCATGATGCCCAGCCAGCACAGATCTCCTGGGATACGGCCAGGAACTGTCGCTACCCCACCGCCGGCAAGGCAAGGCAAGGCAAGGCTGTCCTGCCAGCGAGAGAGGGAGAGTTGCCACAGAGCTGTGGGGCGGTGCTGGGCTGTGCAAGGGGAAGGCAGAAGTCCAGGTACCCCAGAGGAGACGTGCTGCCACACAGTCCCTCCGGGGAAAGCTCAGATGTGGATTCTGGATGGACGAGGCAGGAAACAGTCTGGCTGGGCCCCTGGGGCCTTCCCGACAGCCGTCCCTGCTGGCCTGGCCTAGGAGGAACCTTCCCAGCCAAATCCAGCTCCCCTTTCTCTCCAACGCCGCCTCGTCCTTGGGCGGGACCTGAGCTGCCCGCATGCAGCCCCCAAGGCGACTGGCAGGTCGTTGTTCTCCCTGGTTCTGTTTGTTCACACGCTGTCAGAGCGTCCGCGCTGGCCCCGCTGCCGACGACCCGGCCTGGGGGTGAGGGCTGCACTCTGGGGTTCAGCCTGTGGGTCTGCAGATGCCAGTAATGATGTGCCTGTGAGCCCCCCGGTTCCCTGTCTGCATGGCTCCTTGTGGGACTCCTGCTGTCGGGCCGGCATGGAGACGGTCAGCCCAGGGAGCGGCGGTGCAAAGGGTTTGTCTGTGCCAGGGAGCGGTGGTGTGAAGGGTTCGGCTGTGCCAGGGAGCAGGGGTGCGAAGGGTTTGGCTGTGCCAGGGAGCGACGGTGTGAAGGGTTCGGCTGTGTGTCAATCAGCCTAGGGAGCGGCGGTGCAAAGGGTTCGGCTGTGCCGGGAAGCGGCGTGCTGCGAAGGGTTCAGCTGTGCCAGGGAGCGGCGGTGTGAAGGGTTTGTCTGTGTGTCAGTCAGCCCAGGGAGTGGCGGTGCGAAGGGTTTGGCTGTGCCAGGGAGCGGCGGTGCGAAGGGTTCAGCTGTGCCGGGGAGCGGCGGTGCGAAGGGTTCGGCTGAGGGTCGGAGGATGGGGATGGGGGCAGCACTCAGGTGCTCTGGAGAGGACGGCCGTAGGAGCTCCTGTCTAGACGAGGGTTGGCTCAGGCCAGACAATCCCCGTTGACCTCGGGAAAGAGGAACACGCAGAGGAAGCTGTGGGGAAATAGAGCAGGGGGGCCTTCTTTTTAATAGCCAGAGCTGTGAATCTGAAGGCCCCAAAATAAACCCTCCAACAGAGATCTGTTATGCTAACTACCCTTACACAAAGCACTACAGGCCAGGGCCCAGGCCAGGGCCTGAACTAGACTAGACTGCACAATTCCCTGCCAAACTCGGGCAAGGGTCATGACCAGAGGTTGGGGGGCAAGGAGGGAAGGACTAGAAGAAAAGCCCCAGCAGCAGCACTAATGAAATAGAATAACCACTTGTGTGAAGCAATAGGTAACTTTAGCTAAATGCAATTTCTTGACTCATGCAGTTTCTCCTTTGGGTGATCTGTGACCCACTCCGTGATTCCAGCTATCTGCAAAAATAGCCAATCCTAGATCCTCTTTAGACGTCCCATGGAACCCCCCCCCCCCAATCTTTAACCAAAAGACCCCGGAAAATAACGTGTCTTGAGAAATGTACCCAAACTGGTGCCAAGTACCACCCCTGGGGAAAACCACCAAGCGCCCCTCTACCCAAATAAACACCCACTTCTCGGAAATTAATGAGGAAGGTACAGGGGGGAAGGAGGAGGGGAAACTGACCCCGACCCTAATTTCTTAACTCGCGGTTTAGGGAGGGACTGACCCCAACCCTAATTTCTTAACTCATGACGTGTTGTTTGTACTTTGCTTGCGGTTTAATGAAATAAAAACCCGCCTGCGAGCGGCCCTCGGTGTGTCAGTCTTCGGACTGCACCCCAGTGCACTGGTATGTATGTCAATAAACTGGCCTCAGGCTTGAGGCTTTGAACTAAAATCACTGCGTGGGGGTCTTTGACCACGACAAAGCCAAGGGCAGCGAGGGAGAGTGAGGGGCTGTGCTGCCCTGCACGCTCTGCAGGGAAGTGGCTGTTGGATCTGCCTCCCTACCCAGGGAGCCTGCGTGTTTTGAGGGACCCCTCTCCCCAGAGGACAGAGCAGGAGGGTGACCCCAGCAGTGCAGGCAGCATCCCCCGAAGGAGGCTGGTCTTGGAGTGACATTAAATCAGCAGGGAGCTGGAGCCTCTGGGGACCCCGGCAGCAGAGCCCAGAGTGAGGAGATCGGCTTGAAGAAGGATTTCTGTTATACACTGATCCAGGCTTGTCCCTGGGACGGAGGTAATCCAGGGAGCGGAGCCCACCAGGGGCCAGGGGCAGAGAGTCCCGGACACCAGCCCAAACCCACAGCTCCCGGAACAGTGGGGCCTGCTGAAACCAACCAGGCAGGCTCCTCCGGACCCCACGGCGGGCGTGGATCAGATGCCCTCGTTCGGGCACTGCAGAAGCGAGAGCTCCTCAGATCAGGAGCTGCGTTCTCGCTGGCACTGTGACAGGCGGGTGGGCGGGCGGTGCTGAGAGCCGGCACCATGTGCCTGAGATAACACAGCTCCCTACCGCTGTGCTGAGACGCGCTCGGCCCTCCCTAGGCCTGGCTTCTCAGAGCGCCTCTTTGAGAGGATCACAGAACCGGAGCCTGGACAGGGAAAAGCCATGGAGGCCAGTCTCGCGGGGGCTGTGCCGTGCTGGGCCTATGGCACGTTTACGTGGCTTTGCCCAGCGCTCGATGCCCCCTGGGAGGTGCGTCCCTGGCCAGATCCGTTGCCTGCAGCCTGACTCCCTGCATCTTTCCCTCTCTGGTTCCTGCAGCCAGGACCCCGCTGGTGGGAGATTCCCCCCCTTTCATCTTGGCTGTTGGAAGCTGGGAGCTGATAATGAGGAAGGAGTTGTAAGTGGCAGCAGGAGACTGGCTTCAATCAGAACTGTTAAAAATAAACCCGCCGGGGGAATGGGGTGAGCGGCTCCTTCCGCTGGGTCCTAGAGCCCCTGCTCCACCGGCACAGAGCGAGCTGGATGCCGAGAGGGGATCGCTGTGTGCAGCCCCAGTGGTTCTACCCAGGCTGAGAATCATCCCGGAGCCACCGTGACAGGGATCTCTACCAAGCATTCTTAAAACTACAATACCCACCTGCTGAAGTGAAAAAACAGATTGACAGAGCCAGACGAGTACCCAGAAATCACCTCCTACAGGACAGGCCCAACAAAGAAAATAACAGAACACCACTAGCTGTCACCTTCAGCCCCCAACTAAAACCTCTCCAGCGCATCATCAGAGATCTACAACCTATCCTGAAAGATGATCCTTTACTCTCACAGATCTTGGGAGACAGACCTGTCCTCGCTTACAGACAACCCCCCAACCTAAAGCAAATACTCACCAGTAACCACACATCACTGAACAAAAACACTGACCCAGGAACCTATCCTTGTAACAAACCCCGATGCCAACTCTGTCCACATATCTATTCAAGTGACATCATCATAGGACCTAATCACGTCAGCCATACCATCAGGGGCTCGTTCACCTGCACATCTACCAATGTGATATATGCCATCATGTGCCAGCAATGCCCCTCTGCCATGTACATTGGCCAAACCGGACAGTCTCTACGCAAAAGAATTAATGGACACAAATCTGACATCCGGAATCATAACACTCAAAAACCAGTAGGAGAACACTTCAACCTGTCTGGTCATTCCATGTCAGACCTGCGGGTGGCAATTTTGCAACAGAAAAAACAGACTCCAACAAGAAACTGCTGAACTTCAATTGATATGCAAACTAGATACAATCAACTTAGGCTAGATTAGGGACTGGGAATGGCTGAGCCATTACAAACATTGAATCTATCTCCCCTTGTAAGTATTCTCACACTTCTTATTTCACTTCAAAAGGTTTTTCTCTTACTTAATTGGCCTCTCAGAGTTGGTAAGACAACTCCCACCTGTTCATGCTCTCTGTATGTGTGTATATATAGCTCCCCAATATATGTTCCATTCTATGCAGCCGAAGAAGTGGGCTGTAGCCCACGAAAGCTTATGCTCTAATAAATGTGTTAGTCTCTAAGGTGCCACAAGTACTCCTGTTCTTCTTGCGGATACAGACTAACACGGCTGCTACTCTGAAACCTGCGCCCTGTGAGTCCCTCCCAAGTGCAGCCATCTGGTGACAGATGTTGCCACCTTCACCCTCCTCCAACCACGTGGTCCCGGCACTCTCCAGCTGGCTCTCTGGGCTTGCAGCCCCGTTTCCCAGCTGTGCTAACACGACAGGCCCACCGCCCTTTACCTGTGGCACCCGGACTCGAGCAGCTGATTAAAGTGACTCAGAAACAAAGTATTTATTCACCCAAAGGCCCACAGCCAGCAGAGCAAAGAGATAAAACAGGGAAAGGCCTGTATGCCTGGGTCCTGCCAAAACGGTATCCTTTCCCTTGGGTCAGTTCCACTCCGCCTAGACCCCTCCTCCTGGCCTGGGAGAGACAGACAGCCCGGTCGTGTTCTCCCAGCGTCCCTGCCACAGCCTCACTCCAGCCACTGCTGCCCCCTTCCCCCCTCCTCCCTAGGCTGGGGTCTTTCGTGGTTTGGTGCCCCTTGGATCCTAGGCCTCGGAAAACCGAACCCGCTAACCTGGTTGGTTTCCCAATTAACAGCTCCCCCCTTGTTCCCCGAAGGACCCTGGGTCTTCCCTCTGGAGGTACCTTAGCTCTGTCATTGTTTCGTTTCCTGTTTTTCTCCCCAGCAGCCTCCCCTGATTTAGCTCCACGCAGTCTGGCAGTTGTTGATGTTGATACATTGGAGGGGGTTGGAGAAGAGCCATGAGATGGATCAGAGGGTTAGAAAACCTGCCCGGTAGTGATGGACTCAAGGAGCTCAATGTATTTAGCTTCACAAAGAGAAGGTTAAGGGGTGACTTGATCCCAGTCTGTCAGCACCTACAGGGGCAGCAGATAGTTAATACTGGGCTCTTCCATCTAGCCGAGGAAGGTCTCACATGGTCCAATGGCTGGACGTTGAACTAGACACACTCAGACCGGAAATAAGGCGTCCATTTAACAGTGACAGGAATTAACCATTGGAACAGCTCACCCAAGTCCTGGTGGATTCTCCAGCACTGGCCATTGTTACATTCAGATGGGATGTTTTCCTACAAGACCTGTTATAGGAATTACTTGGGGACAGCCCATGGCCTGCGTTACACAGGAGTCCGATGAGACGATCACAGTGGTCGCTGCTGGCCTTGGAATCTGTGACTCTAAATCGTTTTCATGCTGTAAAGTCTCTCACCCCTCGTCCCCACTTACAGTGACATGCTGAGACATGTCAGTCAGCCAGTTTTCAGTCCACTGAATGGGTCGTTTGAATTTGATAGTCTAATGTTTTAATTAAAGTGTCATGCGGTGCCCAGTCAAACATCTGACTGAAGTCTGAGTGGATCACATGAACACGCTTACCTTTCTCCACCAATCCTATCATCTCATCCAAATAAGATAGCAAGTTAGTTTGACAAGATCTATTTTCCACTAACCTCTGTTGATTGTCATTAATTACATTACCCTCCATTGATTCTTTATTAATCGAGTCCTGTATCAGCCTCCTCATTATCTTGTCTGGGATCCAGATCAGGCTGACAGGCCTATAATTTGTTTACCTTTTTCAAATATTGGCACAACATTCGCTTTCTTCCAGTCGTCTGGAACTTCCCCAGTGCTCCACGACGTATTGACATTGGTGGACCAGTGAGCTCCTCAGCCAGCTCTTTTAAAACTCTTGGGTGCAGGTTCTCTGGAGCTGCTAATTTAAAAATTTCGGACTTTATTAGCTGTTGTTTAACATTCTCCAAGATACTAATGGACTAGAAAGAGCGTTGTCATCATCATCTGATATGACTACATCAAACACAGAACAGAAATATTTATTAAACACTTTTGTCTTTTCTGCATTATTGATAATTCTACTGTTTCCATCTAGTAATGCATCAATATCATTGTTAGGATTCAAGTATCAGAGGGGTAGCCATGTTAGTCTGAATCAGTAGAAAGCAACAGAGGGTCCTGCGGCACCTTTAAGACTAACAGAAGTATTGGAGCATAAGCTTTCGTGGGTGAATACCCACTTCGTCAGACGCAAGTGAGACAAGCGTCTTGCATCTGATGAAGTAGGCATTCACCCACGAAAGCTTATGCTCCAATACTTCTGTTAGTCTTAAAGGTGCCACAGGACCCTCTGTTATTGTTAGGATTCTTATTGTTCATAATATACTTTAAAAAACTCCTTATTGTTCTTAACTCAGCTAGCCATAGAGGTTTCCTAGTGTCCCTTTGTTTCCCTTATCACTTTTCTACAATTTCTAGCTTCTCATTTATATTAATTTAGGAGGCACGTGGGAAGTTCAAACATTCGCCTGTACATTCAAAACCCTCTTTATAGGGATCCTGCATGGATGGGAACCTGTCAGGGAACCTGGGCCAAGAATTCCTCCCCCCCCCCCCTTTTTGCCTATTTCCACGTATGCCCACTGAGTGTGGGGAGCCCAGAAGGTGCTTTCAATGCCCACTGGGGCAGCTCATCTCTGCCAAGCCCAGTGTGCTCACGGGATGAGTCTCTTTCTGCCAAGATGCTGCGTTCAGATCTGAGTTTCAAAACCTTCCAAGCCCTGCATCCCTGGGACCTGGTTCAGCCCATTAGAGACTTGGATCTGGGTCAGGGTTTGGCTCTGGGAGTTGGCTGGGGCCCATCTGGACCTGGGAGAGGAGCTGGGTTGTGAAATGATACAGTGACTGCGGGAAGCTGAGGGCTCCAGTCTTTGCTGTTCCAGGGGTCTGGGCGTGGGGCGAGAGCCTGCGGAGAGAAAAGGCCTCCAGCAGCATCACACCGTGGCTGGCCAGGCTGCCAGAGCCCGGGGCCAGCTGGGACTCACTTCTCAGCTCCGCGCGGATTCATTCTCACCTGCCTTGAATCCGGACTGGCGAGCGGGGCCGACTTCACACTTATTAGCAATAAAAGCCCCAGAGCCCAGAAGTAAATTAGCTCCGAGCTAGGCCAGGACACAAAGCCGTGGGCTGACTCACTGGGAGAGCTGCAGCCTGCCTGGCAGGAAGGGCTGTCTGCTTTTCCATTTACACCTCAGAGCGGTGCTGCGGGGAGACCTCTCAGCTGACGGGCCCCCTCCACAGGACAGAGCTCGGGGGCTCCCTGAGGCCGCACCTCCTGGCGCTCCCAGTAGGGCAGTGCCCAGTGCGCACCCATCCCATCGGGCCCCACGGAGCCCAGGGACTGATCCTCGGAGGAATGGGGCAGCACACAGTGCTGGGGAGGGGGGTCTCAGAGCCACAGCCCTGCACGGCTCCCCCCGCAGGTCAGCTCCCACCCCCAGAACAGCTGGGACACTCGCGGGCTAATCCTTGGGCCCCGCTACTTCCCAGCACCGTGTTCCCGCCTGCGGCTCACCAGCCGGCCACACTTGAGGGATGAAAGGGCACCGTGTCCGGTATCTGGGAGAGGAGCTGGGCTGTGAAATGATCCAGTGACGGCAGGAAGCTGGGCCTGGCAGAGTTCCCGGCCTCGGGGTGTCTGACTGGTTTGGACAGTGGCTGCGCTGCACCGTTGTGCGGAGAGCCAGCGCGTGTGGCGTGCTGGGCCCGTGCGGACTCACGCTGTAGCGTGGGCAGTATCTGCAGCGACCCATTGCAGCAGCCCCGCGTGGAAGCTGGAGAGTGCTCTGCTTCGTGGGCAGGGGAGGAGGGTGTCAACAGAGCATCGAGATTTGGGGGGCACATAGAGTACAAAGCCTGCCGGGCGGCGTTGCTGGGGAGGAGGCTTCTCTGTGCACAGGCTGGAGGGGGATCTCTGTTGCCGGAGAGGGTGGTGAGGGGTGAGGGTGCCAGGCGTGAAGTATCTGGCAACCTCTCGAAGTCAGTGCTAAGCCCTGCTGCGCTGTCACTGCATCCGGCTTGGCGTTTCAGGCAGGGTTGTGCTAAGACATCCCAGCTCCTGGTCCTGTCTCCTCTCTGCAGAGCTCAGGGGCCTGGTTTTCAGCGGGGCTGAAGGTCCTGCGTTTAAACTCAGCTGACGGTCCCTGGTGGAGGTCGGTACGTTAGCCTCTAACATCCCACGGCTGGCGTGTGCAGCACTGAAACGCCCCCTCCCGTTCCCGGCGCCGGGCTGGAGGGATTGCTTTGTGTTAGGCTCTGTGGGACGCTCTGGGAGGGTTAAACTCACGGTCTGTCACTTTCATTCCCGGGGGTTTTCCTGGGGCTGCAAGCTGGGCCTAGCCGCAGGCAGTTCTGCAGCCAGCCAGCCTAGGGCACGGGGGGTGACTCGTGCCTCTCTGGTTTAGGGTGCAGCCTGCTTTGCCTTTGGGGGTTCTTGGGGGTTCTCATTCGTAATCCCCCTGTGCTCCCACTCGCCTGGGTCTGGTGTAGCCTGTGGCCTCTTGTCTTACGCAGAGCGTGGGAGCAGCTCCGGGGAGGGACCCTCGTGATGTCGTGGGCCGGGCACGACGGAGCTCTGATCTGCTACAGCAACGTCGAGCAGGGCGGACGAGTACAGTAGTGACAGCAATTACCCCTCTCATTCCCACAGGCCTTAACGAGCTTGAGACAGCCAGCCCTACTGCACCCTGGCAGGGTCGCTGCGGCATAGCTGGGCACTCAGCAGTGGGGATAACCCTCCGCCCCCTGCGCCGGGCTGAGCGCTGCCATCCCGCATGGATTCTGGACGTGCCCCTGAGCGTGCCCAGCCCCTGGGGGTGGGAATCGGGGGCGCCTGGGCTGTGTTCGGGCCGTGCGGACTCGCCCCCGGCAGGCGGGAGTGTGGGTGACGGGCCAGCCTGCCAGACGTAGCCGAGCCGCGGGCACAGACAGGAGCAGAGTGGCGTGGGGCAGGGGCGACTGGGCACAAGCTCACCCAGACTCCTGTTCCCAGCCGGTCCTGTCCACTGAGCTCAAGGGCCAAATCACCCCTATGAAAAGAGCCCCCTGCCCAGCGGAGCTTGCGTTTAACTCACGTGCGCCGCTCAGAAATGAGTCCCTCGATGTCAAGGGCAGAGCCAGGCCAGAGATGCCCCCAACCCCTCCCAGGTCCTGCCCAGGGCTCCTGGCTGACTACAGCGCGGTCTGGAGAGGGCGACATGCCGTGTGAGTGTGGTGGAGAGGGCCCAGCCCAGCCACCCTCCCTGGGCAAAACTGGCACCTTCTTTCGAATCTGACTTCAGCTTCCAGCCTGTGATCCGTTCGGCCTGCGTCTCCTCCAGTCCAGACCCCGCCGCTATCCGAGATCTGCTCCCCGTCGCCCGCGCCGGAGCCGGCTCGGGGAGAAGCAAACAGCCAGGGCACCTGCAGACTCTGTCTCCCAGGCAGGTGGGCCAGACCCTGAGCCCTTCCTCCAGCTCTTCCTGAACTCCCGGCAGTGTGTCAGCACCCTGCGCAGCCCCCAGGACTGGTCCCTCCCACCAGTGCTGTGGACAGCGGGAACGCCGCCTCCCTGCCCCAAATCCAGAGTCCCTCGTTAATACAGCCCCGGGTTCAGTCCCCACCTGGGTTCGGTGCTGTGACTGCAGCAGCTCCCGTAAGCCGCAGGTTCGCATGAGCCCACCTCACCCCGACACCAGGCCTGGCCACCGTCAGAGCTTGTCTGCAGAGCGCGCAGCGCTGCGACCCGGAGCCCCCAGCCACGTCCCAGCACGCCCTGGGCAGCAGAGAGCAGGTGAGCGGCAGGCCGGGGGACAGTGAATCGGGGGGGGGGGTCTGGCAGCGATCTGTTTGGAAGCAGCGCTGCTCATGTGATCTGTTCCCTGCTTCGCTGCCTGGCACATTTCCATACAAAGGGTCTTTGTTCTTGAGGGCTCTTGGGCTCTGATCTCCCTCACGGCCCCATCCTCAGCTTGCAAGGACACAGGCCCATGCTCTGCTGTTAAACCCGCTGCTCCGGGAGCCCCTGTCCCTGCCTGTTAGCAGGAGGGGAAACCCCACAGCGAGTCCCCACCTCCGGCTGGAGGGGCACTAAGCCGTGCAGTCCCGATGCTGAGTGTTACCAGGGGGTTGGCCCATAGCTAGCTACAGAAACGTGCAGACTTGGATTTTCACACGCGTGCAGCCATAACGTGCACGGAGTGCTGCTGTGACTGCAGTACAGTCACCAGGAAGGTGCCTGTGCAATCACTTTAATTGTGCACGTGCAAGAGTGATCACTAGAACGGTGCGTTGCAATGTGGGATGGGCCGGTTGGACGTGCAGTTACCGGGACGCCAGGCACTGCTGCAGCACTTGCTGTCACAAAGTGGCCTCTCACGTTTTTTACACACCCACAATGCTGAGAATCTGGGACGCAGCATCCCACAGACTCAGCAGAAAACCCGAGCGCAAAACGCCGGCGTGCGACTCGTCTGATGGGGCTTGACGTGGCCTAATGCGCGTGCTGATTAGTCTATTGATTTCCATTAACGCCGGAGCCTCTGTGCACCTTCCCGCTCCCGGCTCCCGGCTGGCAGGCTGAGCTATTGAGCTGTGCTGTATCTAGCACTTCTATGCTGGGCTGGGCTTGGATGCCGGCCGGGGGCCAGAGTCCTCCCTGCCCCCCCAGAGCACGGGCCTTGGCCTCGGCCAGTCGCTCCACGAGTCCCGCAGAACGTCCGCAACTCCCTGCCCAGTTCTCCCGGGCTGTTCTGATTCGCTTTCCTCGGGCTCCCGAGGGCGTGGGGCTGGGCCTCGCAGGGAGAAGCGGACGCCGGACACGGTCCAGTGAGAGCACTAGGGACAGACTGTTCCCAGGGAGGGGGATTATGCCCTGGGGCTCCAGGGTTTCTCGGTCCCTGGCTGCCCTCAGACCCTGTCTGGACGACGTGCGTTGGCCACCCCTGAGTTCAGAGGCGAGCTCAGACTGGGTGCTCGAATGGTCCCTTCTCCCCCTGAGCTCTCTGGATCTAAGGGGTCAGCCGTAGCTTTCAGTTCTCCTCAGAGGGCTGGCTCCATTGTAGCCGTCCAGCCCCGCTGGAGGAGGGGGAGGCGTCCGAGGCTGACCACACGCTGGCCGGTTTAACGGCCTGCATTTGGAGTGGCTGCTTCCCCCAGGGTTGTGGGAGGGGGCCCTACGTTGGCTGGGGGCGAGGGGTGCTGGGGATGTGGAAAGCCCCAGCTGCGTTTGGAATCAGGTGCAGGCTAGGCCTGGTCTGTCGCCCGCGTTTGCTGGGTAATTCCAGAGCAGGCGCAGGGCGAGAGCCGCCCAGTCAGATGGCGCGAGGATGCGCACTGCCTCCACGTGCCTCGCAGACGCGGCTGCCCGCAGCGCTGAGCACGCTGGGATGGCTGGGGCTAATGCCCCCCTGCCCCCTCCCTCTGCCCGAGAAGGGGCTTGCAGACAGCCACGCCCCCACCCAGTCCTGCCTGCCGGCTGTTGCCTGCATCCCCCCAGATACAGAGGGAGACCAACAGCTGGGAAATGGCCTCGCACAATTGCCGGTGCGGCCTCTGTGCTCATTGCAGCCTTCGCCGTGGCTCAGGGATGGGGGAGGGGGACGCTGGGGCAGTCGCTGGGTCCGCTGGTGGGGCCCAGATCAGCCCTGGGGTAAGAGAGCATGACATCCCCTGCAACCGGTGTGGATAATGAGACCACCTGATGGCCCGTTAGATGGGGCTGTAACCTCTCCTACATCCAGCTGTAGTCGGTGGTGCTAGACTGCCATGGCAGGGTGCGTGCCCGTCCTCTGCAGCAGTCGGTGCTGCCCTCTGGCACAGGGGACGCGGGGCTGGATGGCCTCTGGGCTGACCCGGTCTCTGTTCTGGCAGTTTCTGGCTCAGTTTGGGCTAGTCCTGTCCGTGCTGGGTCCTGCTGGCCCGTACACCGCAGGGAGGCCGGTGCTACTCCACTGGCTTCTCTGGGGGCCACTGCGGATTGACGCTGATGCCGCGGAAGGTGGGATCTGGCCCCGCTTCTGTAACTAAACCCGGCAGATCCCCCTCTCTGGCAGGGTGCTGGGTCCCTCTCCCCGGACCGGCCCCACTGGCGGGAAGGATGGAAACTCCCCCGCTCCGGTAGCATTGGCCGTACAATGGCAGGGCAGAGGAGCCAGGCCTGGGCAGTTCCTGGGGCACAGCTGTGCCATCCTGTCCCTGGCATGGCGGGCATGAAGGAGTTAAGTACCGAAGCTGCCAGAACCAGCCTGGTGCATTGAGCAGAGAGCCCCAGGGGCTGGAGCCTGGCGGCAGCGGAAGAATTAACACCTTTGATCTGCTCGCGAGCGTGTTGCCCATGCTGAGCGGGAGTCGCAGCGCCCGCTGGATGCTAACGAGTTCCCAGCACAGAGGCCTGGCGAGGCAGGAATTAACAAGCAATAGAAATTCCATTCGCTTGTATCGGCCTGGAGCAGGTGGCTGTGACGGGCCCAGTGCAGGGGAGAGGAGAGACGCCGAGCGCTTGGGTGCGGGATGTGATGCCAGCAGCGGACGATGTCAGACGCCGGCTGTGAGGGAGGCAAAGTCCTGCCCGGCTCCCTGCTTGGCGCCAGGCAGAGCAGCAGCGTGGGTCTGTCTGCAGGGGACGGGGCGGAGACCCGCCGCGGGCGCAGGGGCACAGGGCGCTGGCAGGGAGGGCAATGCCAGGGGAAGGGAAGGATCTCACTGGCTCAGCGGTCAGGGCCTGATCCTCCCCTGTGCTGTGGCGTTTGGGGTAGGGGCCGCGGCGGGAGCACCCTGTGCTCCAGCAATTCCTGACTGCATAGAGCCATCTTTGTGTATGTGGCGGGACCCGGGATCTGGTACGTCAGAGCCTGAGTTTCAGACTTAGGGGCTTGCAAAGGGTGGGGGTGATCCCTGGCCACACACCGGCCTCCTGCCCCTGCAGACGGGATTGCACTCGCTGGCTGGGCTCACAGGTGCCTGCACCTCGCTGGAGCCCCACCGCCCTGAGATCCCACAGGAGCTGTCGCCACCCCCCTGCGGGTGCCGCTACCAGGATCTCCCAGTCAGGGAGGAGCGGGGCTGGGCCGTGGCCCCTGGAACTGCCAGCTGCCGGGGAGCGCGCGGAGCTGGCTGGAGGGCTGGCACAGCTGCCGTGACTGCGGGGAGGGAGAGGTGGTGAGTCACTGACCCGGGTTCAGCGTGTGCCGGAGGGGCTCTCCATGGAGCCGCAAGCTGGGGATCTGGCCCCTAATTTCAGGGAGGGGAGCCCCCCAGGCCAGCCGCCCAGTGCTGGGAGACGGGGTGTGGGGAGCTCCATGCCCCAAGGAGACGTCGCGCAGTTGCAGCAGGTCTCTGCTGCCCGGCTAGCAGCCAGCGGGGTCAGAGAAGGCAGGGCCCAGGCCGCCAGGCAGCAATTACCTCCCCGCTGCGTCCAGCTGTAATCCTGCCGGTGGCACAGCGCCCATATCCAAACAAGGCTCAATCAGGTTAAAGTATGAAGGCAGGATTAGCCCGGAGCCGGAACCGTGTAAGAGCCCTGCCTGGCCTCGCCGGCCTCGCAGCGGGGGCCGGAGATTAACCCTGCCTGCTTTGTCTGCTGGAGTGGGCTTCCTGCCGGGAAGCTGTGTCCTATTGAATAGTGATCCACTAGTGCCGGGCCGGGCAGTGCGCTGGGGGCTGCAGCTTCCCCGCGATGCCTCGACCAAGATCTGCATCCTGGGGCCGCAGGCCAGCAGCCAGGAGATGGGCAGCACCCTCGGCCAGGCAGCCAGGTGCAAAGGGAAGCCGCAGGATACGGCCCTGCTCCGCTCTCGCCAGGGCCAGCGCCTGGAGCTGCATGTGCCAGTGCAGGGCAGGACGTGCTGTCATCCCCCCAGGCAATGCAAGTGGGGAGCCTGTGGATCTGGGCCCACGCGCCTCGCCCACGCTCACATGCACAGAGTCCGGGGCCTTCTCTGAGACACCGGAGCCCCGCAGGACCCCCCAGAGCCCCCTGGAGCAGCCCCTCTGGGGGCCACGGACTGGAGGGGAGGGAGAGCAGGTAACTCTGTGTGCCTGGCGCCGGCGCTGGTGAGACAACCAGGAGGCCGAAGGGACGCTGCCTGGTCACCCCCTGCCCCTGTGCCGTGGGTCTCGGCTGCCCTCGGCAGGGCCAGGGGTGCTGCGTTAAGAAGCGCTGGCTGGCCGGCTAGCGACCCATCCAGGGGAAGGGAGAAGGCTTGGCTGGGAAGCAGGAGCAGCTCGGTGGGGGAGCCAGAGGGGTAAAGGGAAAGCGAGGGGCCCCTGGCAGTCAGAATAGAGGCTGATGGGCGCTAGGCCGTGATGCGGTGCCGCCGTGGGCTGAGTGTGGGATGGGGCGTGTGCACAGTGCAGACGGGAAGCCCCCGGTGTCCCTGCAGGGGTCGCCCCGGGCCGTGGGGCGGGGAATTCGGCCCCCAGATCTGTGACCCGGCCTGGCGCCTAGCGGGGGGGGAGGGGGGGGCAGCACGGCCGGTGCAGCCTCACACGTTGTGGCAAAGCAGCTAGGGGCACACGAGCCGTCCGGGGCCAGGCTGCAGCCCCGCCCTGCCAGAGTCTCGCTGGGAGGTTTCGCTGCCCACCCAGCCAGCGCGGGGGATTAGCCGGATGTTCAGGGCAATGAATTGTCACAGCTCCCTGGTGGCCAGAGCCGGGAGGCCGCTGCTCTCCTTCCCAGCCAGCTGCCGGCCAAGTGCCCTTCAAAGGCGTCTCTGCTAGAACGCAACAGAGGGTCCTGTGGCACCTTTGAGACTAACAGAAGTACTGGGAGCATAAGCTTTCGTGGGTAAGAACCTCACTTCTTCAGATGCAAGAAGTGAGGTTCTTACCCACGAAAGCTTATGCTCCCAGTACTTCTGTTAGTCTCAAAGGTGCCACAGGACCCTCTGTTGCTTTTTACAGATTCAGACTAACACGGCTACCCCTCTGATACTTGACACTCTGCTAGAACGGTTGTTTAGCACACGTGTTACAGCAGTGCCCGGGGGCCCGCTCAGGATCAGGCCCCATTGTGCTGGGGGCTGCATAGACCCCCTGGAATTACAGCCTTAAAGCAGGAGACACAAGGCGGGTGGGCAGGGGAGGGAGGTGCCGATGGGGGCACGTTTTGGGGGTGTTTTGTGGGGGCAGGATTTACAGGCAGGATCAGTCCATTTGTTGGCGTTTTGTACTTTGGATTTCTCTGGCACGGGAACATGGCCGGGGGGCTGAGACGTGAGACGCCTGTCTCAGGTGTCAGTCTTTGAGCAATCGCCGAGGCTGGGGTGTGGGGCGTGAGGCTGGGGCGTGAGGCTGGGGCGTAGGGCCGAGGCTGGGGCGTGGGGCTGGAGTCCAAAGTCACTCCTTCCCTCCTGGCATTGAACATGGAAATCGCTGGTCTGGGCCCAGCGCTGCATTTGGGGGGCCGGGATCTCAGGTGCTGCGTGGGAAGGGCGGGGAGGTGGGGCAGGCAGAGCAGGGCAGACAAGGTGCCTGGGTTTGGGATTTTGTCAGGTTTCCTGCCCCCGCTCCCCGCCCCCCCCCCCCCCCCGCTCAGTGACGATGCCTCCGGGGTTGGGGGGGTGCAGTCTCTAGCCGGCAGGGGCTGACAGCCCTGACCCGTACCAGTGTCTAAGGGCACTACACCGAGCTGTGGGCTGGGGGGCACTGGTTACTGGTTTCCCTTGTGGAACAGCCAATTTTCGGGGGGGGGCAGGATGGGGCCGTTGTGTGTCTGAGGAATGGGGCTCCTCAGGAAGGCAGCACCTGGCTTGGGTCACTTCAGAAAGCCGGCTTGGTTCTTCCTGGGGTTTCCAGGGGATTTTAATGGGTTATCCCCCCAAGAGCTAACAGTCGAGATCCCAGCTGCTCCCCCAACCAGGCACTGGCATTCCCCAGGAGTGAAAGCCTAGGACGGGGGCATCGGGGCATGAAGTGGGGTTATATGCGGGTCACAAAGGTATTTCCCCTTCTGACCATCATGGAGACTCAGTTTCCCTCAGGACCCTGTTCCATGTGCCAGGGCAGGAGGGGCGGGAGGGTGTCTCTCTGTGACATGTCCCGGGGTGGGGCGGGTGGTGGGGAAGGTCTGGAAAACATCAAAGGGAGGGAGACAAGGTGGATGGGGGAAAGCAGTGGACATAATATACCTGGACTTCAGCAAGACTTTTGACAGTGTCCCATGACATTGTGATAAGGAAGCTGGAGAAATGCAGTCTTGGCGGAACTACCATTAAGCGCATACAGAATTGGTTAAACAATGAGGGGGGACATGAGATCTGCCTTCAAAGACTTGAAAGGCTGCCATCAAAAAGATGGAGAAAAGTTGTTCTCTCTTGCCACGAGGGCAGGACAAGAGGCAACGGGTTCAAACTACAGCCCGGCAGGTGTAGATTCAATCTCAGGGAAACTGTCCCGACGGTAAGAGCAGTCGGACAGAGGCACAGACGCCTGGGGAGCTTCTGGAAGCTCCTTCACAAGCTGTCTTGTGACGGACAGCTCCTGTCTGGCTTGGATGGTTTAGACCCAATAAATCCTGCATCTCGGCAGGGGGTTAGACTAGGTGACCCCTGTGATCCCGTCTCCCCCGGGGCTCTGTCATTTATTGGACCGAGGGCTGTCGGTGAGAGAGACGAGCCCCCCCAGGTCCCCGGGCTCTTCTCTGCGGGGACGAGGTAATGAACTTTACCCAGGTTTGACATGTGGACTTCTGCAGCTCCAGGACAGCCTGTCAGCGCCACCCCCTGGGCAGAACATGAACTGCAGGTCAACGCTCACAGAGCTAGAAGCCCCTTAAAAACCCCCCTTTTGCCCTTGGCCGGCTGGTACGAGGCTCTGGATTGGCTCTCGGAGCTGAAGGCCAGTCTTTCCCCATGTCACTGCTTGGGGACCAAGTCCTCCTGCCCTTTTCTCCTTGGGAAACCTGCTGCCTCCTAGTCCCAGGGAAGCTGTGCCTGGCAAGGCCCTTTGCAAATTCAACCTCAGGGCAGGACCATCGTTCTTCCCACTGTACTGACAGGGAAACTGAGGCAGGGCGCCTCCCCCTCAGCGCACAGCTTGGATGATTAGCGACGTCCCAGCAGGGGTGGGCGCTGATCCTGGGTCACATGGCCAAGGGACAGTGCAGGCCAGCCCGGAGAGTCCTGGGGGAGCCCCTGCGTCAGTCCGACCCCCTAAAACAGGAGGTGATACTCGGGGCTGTGCTGGGCCCCAGCTATCACACTGATCACTAATGCTGCGTGCTGCCCACTGGGGGGGCGCTGTCCCTGCCCCCGGCCTGGCGATAGCAGCCAGGGGCACTGAGCTGACCCGACACGTCCCGGTTCCCCCGGCGCCTGCCCTGCTCTCAGGGAGGGGACGTCGCTTTTGGGGCTTTGCTGATTTCGCTGCCCACGTTTTGTTTCCCCAGGGACCTGAGCGAGAACCTCCTCCAGGCTGTGCCGAGGAAAGCCTTCCGCGGAGCCACCGACCTGAAGAACCTGTGAGTCGCCGTGGTCCAGTCGCTCCTCTGGCCTGGCTCCCCTTCCCCTCTGGGACGGGCCCCGGAGCTGTGCCAGGGGCTCCCCGGTGCTTTGCTCCAGGCTCCTGCATGCTGGGGGCGCTGGGGCGTGGGGAGTCCAGCTGGGGAAGGACGGGTCTCGGGGTGCAGACAGCCGTGAGGAGCGGGGGCGGTTACGGGCTCGGACTTGTTGCACTGGAGTCCCTGGGGCGTCCCGTGCTCTGCAGCTCCCCAGGGATGCAGACGGATGGACGCTGCCCTGCACCGCACGGCCCTCAGATGATCCACCGAGTGTGGCGATGGGGGGGGTTCAGCCCGGGAGAGCCACGTCTCCATGGCAGGGGGGCGGCCCCTGGGCAAAGCCCCCGGGCTCACAGCCAGGAGACATGGTGGTGCCCGGGGCCCAGCCCTGGGGCACACCTGGGGCGATATCTGCTTAGTTCAGGCCAGGAGGGGGCCCCATGGGGGCAGATACTGCGTAAGCCCCCCCCCACAGCTCTGCGAAGGGCCACCCCCTCCAGTGCCAGGTCCCCAGCGGTCGCTCTGCCAGACAGGGCCTGGCACTTACCCTGTGTTTGGAGACTGCCCGGGACATTCGGGGCACTCTAAATAACAAATAATAATTGTAGTGCCCCGCACTCACGACCCGCAACCCCTGCTTTCCTGGCCCTGGGCTCCCCCCAAGCTCAGCCGTCGCCCCTCACTCACGACCCACAGCTCCCTGCCATCCCAACCCTGGGCTTCCCCCCAGCTCTGCCAGTGCCCCTCACTCCTGACCCGCAGCCCCCTGGGCCCTGACATTCCTCTGCCCAGCTCAGGGCCCGGCCCAGCCTGCCGACTATCCTGGGGCCCAGAGTCTGTTCAGCAAAACTGGCTCCCCTTTTGTTGTGCAGACAGCTGGATAAGAACCAGATCGGCTGCATCGAGGACGGGGCCTTCCGCGCGCTGCGGGGCCTGGAGGTTCTGTAAGTGGGGTGGGCACGGGGCTCTCCGCGTCTCTGGGGGGCGCGGGCTGGATTCGGAGCCGTGAGTTCGGCTGTCCTGGGGTGGGGAGTCTCCAGGTGCCAGCTCCGGGAACAGGCTGTCTGGGGTGGCCAGCCCGGCCAAGCCTCGCTGAGCAAACCGGGGCCAGTGTTGTGGGCCTTGCTAGCCAGGGGTGTGACCCGCTCTCTCCTTGTCCCGCAGAGCGGGTGCCCCTTTGGGCAGCCCCTCCCCTCCCCGGCAGGGGGGCAGACAGCCCGCGTTTAAGCTCTGTCCCAGCTGTCCCGACTTTTTTGAAAAAAATGGAGAGAAAATTGGCCATTGGTCCCGTTTGCTCTTCCCAGCGGATCAGCTGGCAGGAGCACACATAACTGCCCGCTCCACCAAACAGTCGGGCACTCGCCCTGGGGGGGCACGGAGGTACACTGGGGGGTCAGATCTTCAGGGGAGTCAGCCCCAGGCTCTGGGGGTGCAGCGCTTGGGGGCGGGGGAGCAGTCGCAGGGGGCATGGAGCTCGGACACTCAGCCCAAGCTCTGGCTGGTCTGTCCCAGCGGGGGGTCACGTGGGGGGGGGGGGGCTCTGGCTGGT
>NC_088797.1:129165551-129352230 GCF_011386835.1 Chrysemys picta bellii | reverse complement strand
GGGGCAGGAGTTGGGGGCAATGGGGCAGAGGGCGTGGGGGGCAGTGCTGGGCACGCCCAGGGTCAGGGTCGGGGCACTTACATCCGCCGCAGCTTCTTGTAGGGTGAGAAGGCCCCAGGGGGGACGGATCTGATCCCGTTCAGCTCCAGGCGTCTGCGGGGAGACAGAAAATGAACCAAACCTGCCCGTCCCCCTGGCCGCCTACTGCAGCCCGGCCTCTCCCTGCAGGGGGCGCTGTGGGGGCACAGTGGGGCGCTGGCTGTAGGGGGAGCTGCCCCAGCCCCACCTCTCCCTGCAGGAGGCGCTGTGGGGGCACAGTGGGGCGCTGGCTGTGGGGGGAGCTGCCCCAGCCCCACCTCTCCCTGGAGGGGGCACTATGGGGGCACAGTGGGGCGCTGGCTGTGGGGGGAGCTGCCCCAGCCCCACCTCTCCCTGCAGGGGGCACTGTGGGGGCACAGTGGGGCGCTGGCTGTGGGGGGAGCTGCCCCAGCCCCACCTCTCCCTGCAGGGGGCGCTGTGGGGGCACAGTGGGGCGCTGGCTGTGGGGGGAGCTGCCCCAGCCCCACCTCTCCCTGCAGGGGGCACTGTGGGGGCACAGTGGGGCGCTGGCTGTGGGGGGAGCTGCCCCAGCCCCACCTCTCCCTGCAGGGGGCGCTGTGGGGGCACAGTGGGGCGCTGGCTGTGGGGGTAGCTGCCCCAGCCCCACCTCTCCCTGCAGGGGCGCTCTCAGTGGGGCGGGCTCGCCCTGAGGTGGCTCGGCTGGAGTTCCCAACGGAGATTCGCTCTAGTTACAGTTTGGGCGAAGTCCTGGGGGAACAGGCGAGCAGGGCATAGCTCCCCGGGGGGGGGGGGGTCGCTGGGGATCCGGGGCAACTGGCTTGTCCAAGGGCCGGCTCCAGCCTCGAGCGGCGACATCCTCCTGCTGCCTACGGCTGCCCTACGGGAGACCGTGCATGTGCAACCGTGTGTGCACAGACGTGTGCAGGGAAGTGTGCACCACGGGGCGTTCGGCAGGCAGGGAGCCAGGCCTGTGACCCCTCAGCTCTGCCTTGTCACGCAGCCCCACGGAGCCGTTAACGGCAGAATCCAGCCCCGTGTGCCCGGGCCCCGGGACGGTGGCAGCAGGGGAGTGTTTGTGTGACGAACTGGGCCTGTTCTCACTGTGGTCTGTGGATGCTGACAGGGGAGTGTGCTGGGATAGTCTGCATTGGAGGATGGGATCGGCCCGGGGGCGCATTCCTGGGAGTGTAACATGAGAACCCAGGAAGGGGTTGAAGGCCAGGTGACTCCTTAGCCCGGGAAACTGAACAAAGGCTGTGGGAGGGGTCGCTGAAGGGGGTGTGCTGGAAGCAGGCTGGAGAGATGGCTGGGAGACAGAGATGGCTCTGACCCCCCCCGAAGGGGGGCGGGCGGGATGCCCTGGGACCCCAAGCTGGACTTAACTGAGGGGGTCCTGTTGTCTGTGCCTGCAAGACCTGTCTTGGACTGTATTCCTGTCATCCAAATAAACCTTCTGCTTTACTGGCTGGCTGAGAGTCATGGTGAATCGCAGGAAGCCGGGGGTGCAGGGCCCTGAGTCCCCCAATACTCCGTGACAGTTTGTCACCTCACCGCCCCCCACCAACCCCTCCTGCCCCGGCTGGGGGTGACCAGACCATTCGGGGTTGTCTGCTCGTGGGGCACAGGCTGGGGGTGGGATGCAGCGAGCAGCAGTGGGGGGGGGCTGAGCAGGGAGGGGGCCGAACGGGGGTGGGGACTGGGGCGGAGCAGGGCTGGGTTGTGGGCGGGGCTATGGTTGGAAGAGGCGGGACCGGGAGCCATGTGACTCACCCAGAAGGCCGGAGCAGCGGAAGTGCCCTAAATGGGGGAGGGGGCCCACCGTCACTCACCCTTACGGCCAGTAAAAAGTGAGGGGCCCTGGTCCCCTGGCCCCCGGTTCTGGTGCCAAGCCATGAGGACCCCAGGGGTCTGGCTCGCGGTTCCGAAGCTGCGGCCGTAGCAGCGACCTGGGGGGGCCGTGACAGCTGTGCGCCCATGCCCCACATGCTCCCCCTCTGGGGCCAACAGCTGGGGGCCGGTACACTCCTGGGGGCGGGGCTGGGTGGGGGTCTGGCGGGGGGCGCTGGCACACTCACATCTCCGTCATGCCCTCGGGCAGGTTGGCGGGGATGGCCGTCAGCCCCTTGCCGCGGCAGTCCACCACACTGTTGCTGCAGGTGCACATGGCGGGGCAGGAGCCGGACGAGAGGCTGCAGACCTGGGCGTGGGCGGCGTCCGTTTGTCCTGCCGGGGGAGCAAAGCAGCGGCCGAGTGAGACCGGGGCATGGCGGGGTAGGGCAGGGCAGGGGCAGGGAGCTTGAGGGCGCGGCTGGTGCTGGGCCAGGCGGAGACGTGGCATCGCCCTCCCCTCACACCTCCGAAGAGCCTCTTCGGTTCCCAGGGCACCAGCCCCCTGCAGCCCAAAGCAGCTCCCTCCCCTGAGGCAGGGCCCCCCGGCAACCCAGAGCCCCCCACACATCCCAGACCCCCCCAGGCAGGGCCCCCCTGGCATCCTAGACACCCCCCCACATCCCGGACCCGCTCCAAGGCAGGCCCCGCCTGCATCCCAGACCCCCGCCAGGCAGGGCCCCCCGCAGCCCAGACCCCTCCACATCCCGGACCCCCCCACAGGCAGGGCCCCCCCCGCAACCCAGACCCCCCTACATCCTGGACCCCCCCAGACAGGGCCCCCCTGGCATCCTAGGCACCCCCCCACATCCCAGACCCCCCCAGGCAGGCCCCCCCGCACCCGCTCACCTGAGCAGCTGAACTCGTTTTTCTGGAGCTCGGGCAGGCTGATGCCGCGGAGGGGGGGGGGCCCGGCGCACTGCGTGAAGAGCCCAATGGCGGGGCGCTGGCGCAGCCACTGCGCCAGCCAGCCCAGGTGGCAGTCGCAGAACAGCTGGTTGGAATGGAGACGGCTGGGGAGGGGCAGAGGGTCAGTGTCGGGGTCCCCCCCACGGGGACATCCCCGTCCGCCCGTCCCCTGGGCCCCAGCCGGGCCTCCCCCTCCCCCAGGGCCCACGGCCCCTCCCCCATCCCCCGGCCCACCCCCGCCCTGCCCCTCCCCCAGACCTCCCCCCCCGCCCCCCCCCCCCCACTCACAAGGTCCGCAGTCTGGGCATGTGGTTGAAGCTGGACACGGGGATGGTGCTGATGTTGTTGTTGTTCAGTGTCCTGCGAGCGGCGATGGAGACGGGTCAGGGCCCCCCCCACCGGGACTGACCAGCCAGAGCCCCCCCACCCATGCTCCCCTCGCCAGGATAGACCAGCCAGAGCCCCCGCCCCCGTGCTCCCCCCACCAGGATAGACCAGCCAGAGCCCCTCCCCCGCGTGCCCCTCCCGCTGGGACAGACCAGCCAGAGCCCCCCCACCGTGTGCCCCCCCCACCGGGACCAACCAGCCAGAGCCCCCCCACCGTGTGCCCCTCCCGCCGGGACAGACCAGCCAGAGGCCCCCCCACGTGACCCCCCCGCTGGGACCGACCAGCCAGAGCCACCCCCCCCCATGCTCCCTCCGCTGGGACAGACCAGCCAGAGCCCCCCCCTCCCCCCCACGTGACCCCCCGCTGGGACAGACCAGCCAGAGCCCCCCCCTCCCCCCCACGTGACCCCCCGCTGGGACAGACCAGCCAGAGCCCCCTCCTCCCCCCCACGTGACCCCCCGCTGGGACAGACCAGCCAGAGCTTGGGCTGAGTGTCCGAGCTCCATGCCCCCTGCGACTGCTCCCCCGCCCCCAAGCGCTGCACCCCCAGACCCTGGGGCTGACTCCCCTGAAGATCTGACCCCCCCAGTGTACCTCCGCGCCCCCCCAGGGCGAGTGCCCGACTGTTTGGTGGAGCGGGCAGTTATGTGTGCTCCTGCCAACTGATCCGCTGGGAAGAGCAAACGGGACCAATGGCCAATTTTCTCTCAATTTTTCTCAAAAAAGTCGGGACAGCTGGGACAGAGCTTAAACGCGGGATGTCTGCCCCCCTGCCGGGGAGGGGAGGGGCTGCCCAAAGGGGCACCCGCTCTGCGGGACAAGGAGAGAGCGGGTCACACCCCTGGCTAGCAAGGCCCACAACACTGGCCCCGGTTTGCTCAGCGAGGCTTGGCCGGGCTGGCCACCCCAGACAGCCTGTTCCCGGAGCTGGCACCTGGAGACTTCCCACCCCAGGACAGCCGAACTCACGGCTCCGAATCCAGCCCGCGCCCCCCAGAGACGCGGAGAGCCCCGTGCCCACCCCACTTACAGAACCTCCAGGCCCCGCAGCGCGCGGAAGGCCCCGTCCTCGATACAGCCGATCTGGTTCTTATCCAGCTGTCTGCACAACAAAAGGGGAGCCAGTTTTGCTGAACAGACTCTGGGCCCCAGGATAGTCGGCAGGCTGGGCCGGGCCCTGAGCTGGGCAGAGGAATGTCAGGGCCCAGGGGGCTGCGGGTCAGGAGTGAGGGGCACTGGCAGAGCTGGGGGGAAGCCCAGGGTTGGGATGGCAGGGAGCTGTGGGTCGTGAGTGAGGGGCGACGGCTGAGCTTGGGGGGAGCCCAGGGCCAGGACAGCAGGGGTTGCGGGTCGTGAGTGAGGGGCACTACAATTATTATTTGTTATTTAGAGTGCCCCGAATGTCCCGGGCAGTCTCCAAACACAGGGTAAGCGCCAGGCCCTGTCTGGCAGAGCGACCGCTGGGGACCTGGCACTGGAGGGGGTGGCCCTTGGCAGAGCTGTGTGGGGAGGCTTACGCAGTATCTGCCCCCATGGGGCCCCCTCCTGGCCTGAACTAAGCAGATATCACCCCAGGTGTGCCCCAGGGCAGGGCTGGGCCCCCGGGCACCACCATGCCTCCTGGCTGTGAGCCCGGGGGCTTTGGCCAGGGGCCGCCCCCTGCCATGGAGACGTGGCTCTCCCGGGCTGAACCCCCCCCATCGCCACGCTCGGTGGATCATCTGAGGGCCGTGCGGTGTAGGGCAGCGTCCATCCGTCTGCATCCCTGGGGAGCCGCAGAGCACGGGACGCCCCAGGGACTCCAGTGCAACAAGTCCGAGCCCGTAACCGCCCCCGCTCCTCACGGCTGTGTGCACCCCGAGACCCGTCCTTCCCCAGCTGGACTCCCCACGCCCCAGCGCCCCCAGCATGCAGGATCCTGGAGCAAAGCACCGGGGAGCCCCTGGCACAGCTCCGGGGCCCGTCCCAGAGGGGAAGGGGAGCCAGGCCGGAGGAGCAACTGGACCACGGCGACTCACAGGTTCTTCAGGTCGGTGGCTCCGCGGAAGGCTTTCCTCGGCACGGCCTGGAGGAGGTTCTCGCTCAGGTCCCTGGGGAAACAAAACGTGGGCGGCGAAATCAGTGAAGCCCCAAAAGCGACGTCCCCTCCCTGAGAGCAGGGCAGGCGCCGGGGGAACCGGGACGTGTCGGGTCAGCTCAGTGCCCCCGGCTGCTATCGCCAAGCTTACTGGGCCAGCGCGCGGCAGGGCTGTGTGTCTGGCCGTCTCCTATCGCCAGGCTGGGGGCAGGGACAGCGCCCCCCAGTGGGCAGCATGCAGCATTAGTGATCAGTGTGATAGCTGGGGCCCAGCACAGCCCCGAGTATCACCTCCTGTTTTAGGGGGTCGGACTGACGCAGGGGCTCCCCCAGGACTCTCCGGGCCGGGCTACGCTGCAGTGAGGTCGGGCAGAATTCGTCCCTCCACCTGGCTCCTGGCTCTTGCGCTACGTCTACACTGCAGCGCTCCAGGGTGGGCTCCACCTACGCTGACGGGGGGTCGCTGCAGGTAACCCACCTGCCCGAGCGACGGCAGCTGGGGCAAGGGAAGAACTCTGTCCACCAAGCGCTGTCTGCATCGGGGGGATGTCTCAGAGAGACGGATTCATCCCGGCGATGGGAGAACCCCCCCACTCCTCCCGCTCAGCCGGGCGGAGACGGCCAGACAGACAGCCCCGCCGCGCGCTGGCCCAGTAAGTCAGGAGAGAGCCAGCGCGGCTGGGCCCAGGCCCTGAGCAGCCAGTTTCCACGGAGGACTCTGTCTGCAGCCTCCCTGGGCTCGTGGCCAGGACGAGCGCTGTCAGGGATGGCTAAGGGCAGGGCAGAGCTGCATGGGGCCGGGGCAGGGCGTGTCCAAACGGTTCTGGATGGGACGCGTTAAGAAAACCGACCCGAATGGGAGCCTGATTGGCCTGCACTGTCCCTTGGCCATGTGACCCAGGATCAGCGCCCACCCCTGCTGGGACGTCGCTAATCATCCAAGCTGTGCGCTGAGGGGGAGGCGCCCTGCCTCGGTTTCCCTGTCAGTACAATGGGAAGAACGATGGTCCTGCCCTGAGGTTGAATTTGCAAAGGGCCTTGCCAGGCACAGCTTCCCTGGGACTAGGAGGCAGCAGGTTTCCCAAGGAGAAAAGGGGCAGGAGGACTTGGTCCCCAAGCAGTGACACGGGGAAAGACTGGCCTTCAGCTCCGAGAGCCAATCCAGAGCCTCGTACCAGCCGGCCAAGGGCAAAAGGGGGGTTTTTAAGGGGCTTCTAGCTCTGTGAGCGCTGACCTGCAGTTCATGTTCTGCCCAGGGGGTGGCACTGACAGGCTGTCCTGGAGCTGCAGAAATCCCCACGTCAAACCTGGGTAAAGTTCATTACCTCGGCCCCGCAGAGAAGAGCCCGGGGACCTGGGGGGGCTCGTCTCTCTCACCGACAGCCCTCGGTCCAACAAATGACAGAGCCCCGGGGGAGACGGGATCACAGGGGTCACCTAGTCTAACCCCTCGCCGAGATGCAGGATTTATTGGGTCTAAACCATCCAAGCCAGACAGGAGCTGTCCGTCACAAGACAGCTTGTGAAGGAGCTTCCAGAAGCTCCCCAGGCGTCTGTGCCTCTGTCCGACTGCTCTTACCGTCGGGACAGTTTCCCTGAGATTGAATCTACACCTGCCGGGCTGTAGTTTGAACCCGTTGCCTCTTGTCCTGCCCTCTGTGGCAAGAGAGAACAACTTTTCTCCATCTTTTTGATGGCAGCCTTTCAAGTCTTTGAAGGCAGATCTCATGTCCCCCCTCATTGTTTAACCAATTCTGTATGCGCTTAATGGTAGTTCCGCCAAGACTGCATTTCTCCAGCTTCCTTATCACAATGTCATGGGACACTGTCAAAAGTCTTGCTGAAGTCCAGGTATATTATGTCCACTGCTTTCCCCCACCCACCTTGTCTCCCTCCCTTTGATGTTTTCCAGACCTTCCGCACCACCCGCCCCACCCTGGGACCTGTCACAGGGGGACACCCTCCCACCCCCCCTGCCCTGGCACGTGGAACAGGGTCCTGAGGGAAACTGAGTCCCCATGATGGTCAGAAGGGGAAATACCTTTGTGACCCGCATATAACCCCACTTTGTGCCCCGATGCCCCCGTCCTAGGCTTTCACTCCTGGGGAATGCCAGTGCCTGGCTGGGGGAGCAGCTGGGATCTCGACTGTTAGCTCTTGGGGGGATAATCCATTAAAATCCCCTGGAAACCCCAGGAAGAACCAAGCCGGCTTTCTGAAGTGACCCAAGCCAGGTGCTGCCTTCCTAAGGAGCCCCATTCCTCAGACACACAACGGCCCCATCCTGCCCCCCCGCCGAAAATTGGCTGTTCCGCAAGGGAAACCAGTAACCAGTGCCCCCCAGCCCACAGCTCGGTGTAGTGCCCTTAGACACTGGTACGGGTCAGGGCTGTCAGCCCCTGCCGGCTAGAGACTGCACCCCCCTGACCCCGGAGGCATCGCCACTGAGCGGGCGGCGGGGAGCGGGGAGCGGGGGCAGGAAACCTGACAAAATCCCAAACCCAGGCACCTTGTCTGCCCTGCTCTGCCTGCCCCACCTCCCCGCCCTTCCCACGCAGCACCTGAGATCCCGGCCCCCCAAATGCAGCGCTGGGCCCAGACCAGCGATTTCCATGTTCAATGCCAGGAGGGAAGGAGTGACTTTGGACTCCAGACCCATGCCCCAGCCTTGGCCCTACGCCCAAGCCTCACGCCCCAGCTTCAGCTCCACGCCCCAGCCTCACGCCCCACACCCCAGCCTAGGCCCCACGGCCCAGCCTCACACCCAAGCTTCAGCCCCACACCCCAGCCTCACGCCCCACACCCCAGCCTCGGCCCCACACCCCAGCCTCGGCGATTGCTCAAAGACTGACACCTGAGACAGGCGTCTCACGTCTCAGCCCCCGGCCATGTTCCCGTGCCAGAGGAATCCAAAGTACAAAACGCCAACAAATGGACTGATCCTGCCTGTAAATCCTGCCCCCACAAAACACCCCCAAAACGTGCCCCCATCGGCACCTCCCTCCCCTGCCCACCCGCCTTGTGTCTCCTGCTTTAAGGCTGTAATTCCAGGGGGTCTATGCAGCCCCCAGCACAATGGGGCCTGATCCTGAGCGGGCCCCCGGGCACTGCTGTAACACGTGTGCTAAACAACCGTTCTAGCAGAGACGCCTTTGAAGGGCACTTGGCCGGCAGCTGGCTGGGAAGGAGAGCAGCGGCCTCCCGGCTCTGGCCACCAGGGAGCTGTGACAATTCATTGCCCTGAACATCCAGCTAATCCCCCGCGCTGGCTGTGTGGGCAGCGAAATTCTTCGGAAAGGCTTTGGATTCTTCGACCATGGGATGGTGTTCCAAGAAGAAGGAGTGCTAGGCAGAGACGGGCTCCACCTAACGAAGAGAGGGAAGAGCATCTTCGCCAGCAGGCTGGCTAACCTAGTGAGGAGGGCTTTAAACTAGGTTCACCGGGGGAAGGAGACCAAAGCCCTGAGGTAAGTGGGGAAATGGGATCCTGGGAGGAAGCACAAGCAGGAGAGCGCAAGAGGGGAGGACTCCTGTCTCATGCTGAGAAAGAGGGACGATCATTGAGTTATCTTAAGTGCCTATACACAAATGCAAGAAGCCTGGGAAACAAGCAGGGAGAACTGGAAGTCCTGGCACAGTCAGGGAACTATGATGTGATTGGAATAACAGAGACTTGGTGGGATAACTCACATGACTGGAGTACTGTCATGGATGGATATAAACTGTTCAGGAAGGACAGGCAGGGCAGAAAAGGTGGGGGAGTTGCGTTGTATGTAAGAGAGGAGTATGACTGCTCAGAGCTCCGGTATGATACTGCAGAAAAACCTGAGAGTCTCTGGATAAAGTTGAGAAGTGGGAGCAACAAGGGTGATGTCGTGGTTGGAGTCTGCTATAGACCACCAGACCAGGGGGATGAGGTGGACGAGGCTTTCTTCTGGCAACTAGCAGAAGTTGCTAGATCGCAGGCCCTGGTTCTCATGGGAGACTTTAATCACCCTGATATCTGCTGGGAGAGCAATACAGCGGTGCACAGGCAATCCAGGAAATTTTTGGAAAGCGTAGGGGACAATTTCCTGGTGCAAGTGCTGGAGGAACCAACTAGGGGCAAAGCTTTTCTTGACCTGCTGCTCACAAACAGGGAAGAACTAGTAGGGGAAGCAAAAGTGGATGGGAACCTGGGAGGCAGTGACCATGAGATGGTTGAGTTCAGGATCCTGACACAAGGAAGAAAGGAGAGCAGCAGAATATGGACCCTGAACTTCAGAAAAGCAGACTTTGACTCCCTCAGGGAACAGATGGGCAGGATCCCCTGGGAGAATAACATGAAGGGCAAAGGGGTCCAGGAGAGCTGGCTGTATTTTAAAGAATCCTTATTGAGGTTGCAGGAACAAACCATCCCGATGTGTAGAAAGAATAGTAAATATGGCAGGCGACCAGCTTGGCTAAACAGTGAAATCCTTGCTGATCTTAAACGCAAAAAAGAGGCTTATAAGAAGTGGAAGATTGGACAAATGACCAGGGAGGAGTATAAAAATATTGCTCAGGCGTGCAGGAGTGAAATCAGGAAGGCCAAATCACACTTGGAGTTGCAGTTAGCAAGAGATGTTAAGAGTAACAAGAAGGGTTTCTTCAGGTATGTTAGCAACAAGAAGAAAATCAAGGAAAGTGTGGGCCCCTTACTGAATGAGGGAGGCAACCTAGTGACCGAGGATGTGGAAAAAGCTAATGTACTCAATGATTTTTTTGCCTCTGTCTTCACGCACAAGGTCAGCTCCCAGATTGCTGCACTGGGCAGTACAGCATGGGGAGAAGGTGACCAGCCCTCTGTGGAGAAAGAAGTGGTTCGGGACTATTTAGAAAAACTGGACGTGCACAAGTCCATGGGGCCGGATGCGCTGCATCCGAGGGTGCTAAAGGAGTTGGCGGGTGAGATTGCAGAGCCATTAGCCATTATTTTTGAAAACTCATGGCGATCGGGGGAGGTCCCAGATGACTGGAAAAAGGCTAATGTAGTGCCCATCTTTAAAAAAGGGAAGAAGGAGGATCCGGGGAACTACAGGCCAGTCAGCCTCACCTCAGTCCCTGGAAAAATTATGGAGCAGGTCCTCAAGGAATCAATTATGAAACATTTAGAGGAAAGGAAAGTGATCAGGAACAGTCAGCATGGATTCACGAAGGGGAAGTCGTGCCTGACTAACCTAATTGCCTTCTATGATGAGATAACTGGCTCTGTGGATGAGGGGAAAGCAGTGGATGTGTTATTTCTTGACTTTAGCAAAGCTTTTGATACTGTCTCCCACAGTATTCTTGCCACCAAGTTAAAGAAGTATGGGCTGGATGAATGGACTGTAAGGTGGATAGAAAGCTGGCTAGATCGTCGGGCTCAACGGGTAGTGATCAATGGCTCCATGTCTAGTTGGCAGCCGGTTTCAAGTGGAGTGCCCCAAGGGTCGGTCCTGGGGCCGGTTTTGTTTAATATCTTTATTAATGATCTGGAGGATGGTGTGGACTGCACTCTCAGCAAGTTTGCAGATGACACTAAACTAGGAGGCGTGGTAGATACACTAGAGGGTAGGGATCGGATACAGAGGGACCTAGACAAATTAGAGGATTGGGCAGAAAAAAACCTGATGAGGTTCAACAAGGACAAGTGCAGAGTCCTGCACTTAGGACGGAAGAATCCCATGCACTGCTACAGACTAGGGACCGAATGGCTAGGTAGCAGTTCTGCTGAAAAGGACCTAGGGGTCACAGTGGATGAGAAGCTGGATATGAGTCAACAGTGTGCTCTTGTTGCCAAGAAGGCTAACGGCATTTTGGGCTGTATAAGTAGGGGCATTGCCAGCAGATCGAGGAACGTGATCGTTCCCCTTTATTCGACATTGGTGAGGCCTCATCTGGAATACTGTGTCCAGTTTTGGGCCCCACACTACAAGAAGGATGTGGAAAAATTGGAAAGAGTCCAGCGGAGGGCAACAAAAATGATTAGGGGTCTGGAGCACATGACTTACGAGGAGAGGCTGAGAGAACTAGGATTGTTTAGTCTCCAGAAGAGAAGAATGAGGGGGGATTTGATAGCAGCCTTCAACTACCTGAAGGGGGGTTCCAAAGAGGATGGAGCTCGGCTGTTCTCAGTGGTGGCAGATGACAGAACAAGGAGCAATGGTCTCAAGTTGCGGTGGGGGAGGTCCAGGTTGGATATCAGGAAAAACTATTTCACTAGGAGGGTGGTGAAACACTGGAATGCGTTACCTAGGGAGGTGGTGGAGTCTCCTTCCTTGGAGGTTTTTAAGGCCCGGCTTGACAAAGCCCTGGCTGGGATGATTTAGCTGGGAATTGGTCCTGCTTTGAGCAGGGGGTTGGACTAGATGACCTCTTGAGGTCCCTTCCAACTCTGATATTCTGTGATTCTGTGATTCTGTGAAACCTCCCAGCGAGACTCTGGCAAGGCGGGGCTGCAGCCTGGCCCCGGACGGCTCGTGTGCCCCTGGCTGCTTTGCCACAACGTGTGAGGCTGCACCGGCCGTGCTGCCCCCCCCCCTCCCCCCCCCACTAGGCACCAGGCCGGGTCACAGATCTGGGGGCAGAATCCCACAGCCCGGGGCGACCCCTGCAGGGACACCGGGGGCTTCCCGTCTGCACCGTGCACACGCCACATCCCACACTCAGCCCACGGCGGCACCGCAGCACGGCCTAGCCCCCAACAGCCTCTATTCTCACTGCCGGGGGCCCCTCGCTTTCCCTTTAGCCCTCTGGCTCCCCCACCGAGCTGCTCCTGCTTCCCAGCCAAGCCTTCTCCCTTCCCCTGGATGGGTCGCTAGCCAGCCAGCCAGCGCTTCTTAACGCAGCACCCCTGGCCCTGCCGAGGGCAGCCGAGACCCACGGCACAGGGGCAGGGGGTGACCAGGCAGCGTCCCTTCAGCCTCCTGGTTGTCTCACCAGCACCGTCCCCCCGGCGCCAGGCACACAGAGCTACCTGCTCTCCCTCCCCTCCAGTCCGTGGCCCCCAGAGGGGCTGCTCCAGGGGGCTCTGGGGGGTCCTGCGGGGCTCCGGTGTCTCAGAGAAGGTCGCGGACTCTGTGCATGTGAGCGTGGGCGAGGCGCGTGGGCCCAGATCCACAGGCTCCCCACTTGCATTGCCTGGGGGGACGACAGCACGTCCTGCCCTGCACTGGCACATGCAGCTCCGGGCGCTGGCCCTGGCGAGAGCGGAGCTGGGCCGTATGCTGCGGCCTCCCTTTGCACCTGGCTGCCTAGCCGAGGGTGCTGCCCATCCCCTGGCTGCTGGCCTGCGGCCCCAGGATGCAGATCTTGGTCGAGGTATCGCGGGGAAGCTGCAGCCCCCAGCGCACTGCCCGGCCCGGCACCAGTGGATCACTGTTCAATAGGACACAGCTTCCCGGCAGGAAGCCCACTCCAGCAGACAAAGCAGGCAGGGTTAATCTCCGGCCCCCGCTGCGAGGCCGGCGAGGCCAGGCAGGGCTCTTACACGGTTCCGGCTCCGGGCTAATCCTGCCTTCATACTTTAACCTGATTGAGCCTTGTTTGGAGATGGGCGCTGTGCCACCGGCACGATTACAGCTGGACGCAGCGGGGAGGTAATTGCTGCCGGGCGGCCTGGGCCCTGCCTTCTCTGACCCCGCTGGCTGCTAGCCGGGCAGCAGAGACCTGCTGCAACTGCGCGACATCTCCTTGGGGCATGGAGCTCCCCACACCCCGTCTCCCAGCACTGGGCGGCTGGCCTGGGGGGCTCCCCTCCCTGAAATTAGGGGCCAGATCCCCAGCTTGTGGCTCCATGGAGAGCCCCTCCGGCACACGCTGAACCCGGGTCAGTGACTCACCACCTCCCTCCCCGCAGTCACGGCAGCTGTGCCAGCCCTCCAGCCAGCTCCGCGCGCTCCCCGGCAGCTGGCAGTTCCAGGGGCCACGGCCCAGCCCCGCTCCTCCCCGACTGGGAGATCCTGGTAGCGGCACCCGCAGGGGGGTGGTGACAGCTCCTGTGGGATCTCAGGGCGGTGGGGCTCCAGCGAGGTGGAGGCACCTGTGAGCCCAGCCAGCGAGTGCAATCCCGTCTGCAGGGGCAGGAGGCCGGTGTGTGGCCAGGGATCACCCCCACCCTTTGCAAGCCCCTAAGTCTGAAACTCAGGCTCTGACGTACCAGATCCCGGGTCCCGCCACATACACAAAGATGGCTCTTTGCGGTCAGGAATTGCTGGAGCACAGGGTGCTCCCGCCGCGGCCCCTACCCCAAACGCCACAGCACAGGGGAGGATCAGGCCCTGACCGCTGAGCCAGTGAGATCCTTCCCTTCCCCTGGCATTGCCCTCCCGGCCAGCGCCCTGTGCCCCTGCGCCCGCGGCGGGTCTCCGCCCCGTCCCCTGCAGACAGACCCACGCAGCTGCTCTGCCTGGCGCCAAGCAGGGAGCCGGGCAGGACTTTGCCTCCCTCACAGCCGGCGTCTGACATCGTCCGCTGCCGGCATCACATCCCGCACCCAAGCGCTCGGGGTCTCTCCTCTCCCCTGCACTGGGCCCGTCACAGCCACCTGCTCCAGGCCGATACAAGCGAATGGAATGTCTATTGCTTGTTAATTCCTGCCTCGCCAGGCCTCTGTGCTGGGAACTCGTTAGCATCCAGCGGGCGCCGCGGCTCCCGCTCAGCATGGGCAACACGCTCGCGAGCAGATCAAAGGTGTTAACTCTTCCGCTGCCGCCAGGCTCCAGCCCCTGGGGCTCTCTGCTCAATGCACCAGGCTGGTTCTGGCAGCTTCGGTACTTAACTCCTTCATGCCCGCCAGCCAGGGACAGGATGGCACAGCTGTGCCCCAGGAACTGCCCAGGCCCGGCTCCTCTGCCCTGCCATTGTACGGCCAATGCTACCGGAGCAGGGGAGTTTCCATCCTTCCCGCCAGTGGGGCCGGTCCAGGGAGAGGGACCCAGCCCCCTGCCAGAGAGGGGGATCTGCCGGGTTTAGTTACAGAAGCGGGGCCAGATCCCACCTTCCGCGGCATCAGCGTCAATCCGCAGTGACCCCCAGAGAAGCCAGTGGAGTAGCACCGGCCTCCCTGCGGTGTACGGGCCAGCAGGACCCAGCACGAACAGGACTAGCCCAAACTGAGCCAGAAACTGCCAGAACAGAGACCGGTCAGCCCAGAGGCCATCCAGCCCCGCGTCCCCTGTGCCAGAGGGCAGCACCGACTGCTGCAGAGGATGGGCACGCACCCTGCCATGGCAGTCTAGCACCACCGACTACGGCTGGATGCAGGAGAGGTTACAGCCCCATCTAACGGGCCATCAGGTGGTCTCATTATCCACACCGGTTGCAGGGGATGTCATGCTCTCTTACCCCAGGGCTGATCTGGGCCCCACCAGCGGACCCAGCGACTGCCCCAGCGTCCCCCTCCCCCATCCCTGAGCCACGGCGAAGGCTGCAGTGAGCACAGAGGCCGCACCGGCAATTGTGCGAGGCCATTTCCCAGCTGTTGGTCTCCCTCTGTATCTGGGGGGATGCAGGCAACAGCCGGCAGGCAGGACTGGGTGGGGGCGTGGCTGTCTGCAAGCCCCTTCTCGGGCAGAGGGAGGGGGCAGGGGGGCATTAGCCCCAGCCATCCCAGCGTGCTCAGCGCTGCGGGCAGCCGCGTCTGCGAGGCACGTGGAGGCAGTGCGCATCCTCGCGCCATCTGACTGGGCGGCTCTCGCCCTGCGTCTGCTCTGGAATTACCCAGCAAACGCGGGCGACAGACCAGGCCTAGCCTGCACCTGATTCCAAACGCAGCTGGGGCTTTCCACATCCCCAGCACCCCTCGCCCCCAGCCAACGTAGGGCCCCCTCCCACAACCCTGGGGGAAGCAGCCACTCCAAATGCAGGCTGTTAAACCGGCCAGCGTGTGGTCAGCCTCGGACGCCTCCCCCTCCTCCAGCGGGGCTGGACGGCTACAATGGAGCCAGCCCTCTGAGGAGAACTGAAAGCTACGGCTGACCCCTTAGATCCAGAGAGTTCAGGGGGAGAAGGGACCATTCGAGCGCCCAGTCTGAGCTCGCCTCTGAACTCAGGGGTGGCCAACGCACGTCGTCCAGACAGGGTCTGAGGGCAGCCAGGGACGGAGAAACCCTGGAGCCCCAGGGCGTAATCCCCCTCCCTGGGAACAGTCTGTCCCTAGTGCTCTCACTGGACCGTGTCCGGCGTCCGCTTCTCCCTGCGAGGCCCAGCCCCACGCCCTCGGGAGCCCGAGGAAAGCGAATCGGAACAGCCCGGGAGAACTGGGCAGGGAGTTGCGGACGTTCTGCGGGACTCGTGGAGCGACTGGCCGAGGCCAAGGCCCGTGCTCTGGGGGGGCAGGGAGGACTCTGGCCCCCGGCCGGCATCCAAGCCCAGCCCAGCATAGAAGTGCTAGATACAACATAGCTCAATAGCTCAGCCTGCCAGCCGGAAGCGGGAAGGTGCACAGAGGCTCCGGCGTTAATGGAAATCAATAGACTAATCAGCACGCGCATTAGGCCACGTCAAGCCCCATCAGACGAGTCGCACGCCGGCGTTCTGCGCTCGGGTTTTCTGCTGAGTCTGTGGGATGCTGCGTCCCAGATTCTCAGCATTGTGGGTGTGTAAAAAACGTGAGAGGCCACTTTGTGACAGCAAGTGCTGCAGGAGTGCTTGGCGTCCCGGTAACTGCACGTCCAACCGGCTCATCCCACATTGCAACGCACCGTTCTAGTGATCACTCTTGCACGTGCACAATTAAAGTGATTGCACAGGCACCTTCCTGGTGACTGTACTGCAGTCACAGCAGCACTCCGTGCACGTTATGGCTGCACGCGTGTGAAAATCCAAGTCTGCACGTTTCTGTAACTAGCTATGGGCCAACCCCCTGGTAACACTCAGCATCGGGACTGCACGGCTTAGTGCCCCTCCAGTCAAAGGTGGGGACTCGCTGTGGAGTTTCCCCTCGTGCTAACAGGCAGGGACAGGGGCTCCCCGGAGCAGCGGGTTTAACAGCAGAGCATGGGCCTGTGTCCTTGCAAGCCGAGGACAGGGCGTCAGGGAGAGCAGAGCCCAAGAGCCCTCAAGAACAAAGACCCTTTGTATGGAAATGTGCCAGGCAGCGAAGCAGGGAACAGATCACATGAGCAGCGCTGCTTCCAAACAGATCGCTGCCAGACCCCCCCATTCACTGTCCCCCGGCCTGCCGCTCACCTGCTCTCTGCTGCCCAGGGCGTGCTGGGACGTGGCTGGGGGCTCCGGGTCGCAGCGCTGCGCGCTCTGCAGACAAGCTCTGACGGTGGCCAGGCCTGGTGTCGGGGTGAGGTGGGCTCATGCGAACCTGCGGCTTATGGGAGCTGCTGCAGTCACAGCACCGAACACAGGTGGGGACTGAACCCTGGGCTGTATTAACGAGGGACTCTGGATTTGGGGCAGGGAGGCAGCGTTCCCGCTGTCCACAGCACTGGTGGGAGGGACCAGTCCTGGGGGCTGCGCAGGGTACTGACAAACTGCCGGGAGTTCAGGAAGAGCTGGAGGAAGGGCTCAGGGTCTGGCCCACCTGCCTGGGCGCCAGAGTCTGCAGGTGCCCCGGCTGTTTGCTTCTCCCCGAGCCGGCTCCGGCGCGGGCGACGGGGAGCAGATCTCGGATAGCGGCGGGGTCTGGACTGTAGGAGACGCAGGCCGAACGGATCACAGGCTGGAAGCTGAAGTCAGATTCGAAAGAAGGTGTCAGTTTTGCCCAGGGAGGGTGGCTGGGCTGGGCGCTCTCCACCACACTCACACAGCACGTCGCCTCTCCAGACCGCGCTGTAGTCAGCCAGGAACCCTGGGCAGGACCTGGGAGGGGCTGGGGGCATCTCTGGCCTGGCTCTGCCCTTGACATCGAGGGACTCATTTCTGAGCGGCGCACGTGAGTTAAACGTGAGCTCCGCTGGGCACGGGGCTCTTTTCATAGGGGCGATTTGGCCCTTGAGCTCAGTGCACAGGACCGGCTGGGAACAGGAGTCTGGATGAGCTTGTGCCCAGTCGCCCCTGCCCCACGCCACTCTGCTCCTGTCTGTGCCCGCGGCTCGGCTACGTCTGGCAGGCTGGCCCGTCACCCACACTCCCGCCTGCCGGGGGCGAGTCCGCACACAGCCCAGGCGCCCCCGATTCCCACCCCTAGGGGCTGGGCACGCTCAGGGGCACGTCCGGCATCCATGCGGGATGGCAGCGCTCAGCCCGGCGCAGGGGGCGGAGGGTTATCCCCACCGCTGAGTGCCCAGCTATGCCGCAGCGACCCTGCCAGGGTGCAGTAGGGCTGGCTGGCTCAAGCTCGTTAAGGCCTGTGGGAATGAGAGGGGTAATTGCTGTCACTACTGTACTCGTCCGCCCTGCTCGACGTTGCTGTAGCAGATCAGAGCTCCGTTGTGCCCGGCCCACGACATCGCGAGGGTCCCTCCCCGGAGCCGCTCCCACGCTCTGCGTAAGACAAGAGGCCACAGGCTACACCAGACCCAGGCGAGTGGGAGCACAGGGGGATTACAAATGAGAACCCCCAAGAACCCCCAAAGGCAAAGCAGGCTGCTCCCTAAACCAGAGAGGCACGAGTCACCCCCCGTGCCCTAGGCTGGCTGGCTGCAGAACTGCCTGCGGCTAGGCCCAGCTTGCAGCCCCAGGAAAACCCCCGGGAATGAAAGTGACAGACCGTGAGTTTAACCCTCCCAGAGCGCCCCACAACGCCTAACACAAAGCAATCCCTCCAGCCCGGCGCTGGGAACGGGAGGGGGCGTTCCAGTGCTGCACACGCCAGCCGTGGGATGTTAGAGGCCAACGTACCGACCTCCACCAGGGACCGTCAACTGAGTTTAAACCCAGGACCTTCAGCACAGACCTCTGCCACTCCAGCTAGCGGAGAAACTCCCTTCGCTGGCGGCTCCTCTCTGGCAGCCCAGCCCCCGCACTGAACTGGCACTGCTCCTACGACGCCACGCTCAGCCCCGCTGAAAACCAGGCCCCCGAGCTCTGCAGAGAGGAGACAGGACCAGGAGCTGGGATGTCTTAGCACAACCCTGCCTGAAACGCCAAGCCGGACGCAGTGACAGCGCAGCAGGGCTTAGCACTGACTTCGAGAGGTTGCCAGATACTTCACGCCTGGCGCCCTGACCCCTCACCACCCTCTCCGGCAACAGAGATCCCCGCTCCAGCCTGTGCACAGAGACGCCTCCTCCCCAGCAACGCCGCCCGGCAGGCTTTGTACTCTATGTGCCCCCCAAATCTCGATGCTGTGTTGACACCCTCCTCCCCTGCCCACGACGCAGAGCGCTCTCCAGCCTTCACGCGGGGCTGCTGCAATGGGTCGCTGCAGATACTGCCCACGCTACAGCGTGAGTCCGCACGGGCCCAGCACGCCACACGCGCTGGCTCTCCGCACAACGGTGCAGCGCAGCCACTGTCCAAACCAGTCAAACACCCCGAGGCCGGGAACTCTGCCAGGCCCAGCTTCCCGCCGTCACTGGATCATTTCACAGCCCAGCTCCTCTCCCAGATACCGGACACGGTGCCCTTTCGTCCGTCAAGTGTGGCTGGCTGGTGAGCCGCAGGCGGGAACACGGTGCTGGGAAGTAGCGGGGCCCAAGGATTAGCCCGCGAGTGTCCTGGCTGTTCTGGGTGGGGGGAGCTGACCTGCGGGGGGAGCCGTGCAGGGCTGTGGCTCTGAGACCCCCTGTGACGTTATTGACATAAACTGGGACCGTATAGATCATTGTTGCAACCAAGGTCCTGTAGTGGCACCCAAATCTTGTATAAAGGGGGTCAAATGGGGTGTCTAGGACAAGGTTATGGTTTACTGGTTATGATTATGCTGTCTAGATGTGTGTATCAGTTTTGTAGTTGAAGTTATGAATATTGGCTCTATACTGTCTGTATGGCAAACTTATGCTATGCTTCTGGGTGACATCCCAGACAAGCTGAGATTAGCTCTGCCTAGCCTGCTTGATGGCCCATTAAGGGCCATCAGCTATACAATGGACCCATTGAGAGAAGGCAGATACGCCTTGTACCTCAGCAAAGTATGCAGGGACTGGCCCATGTGACTCCAGACTCCATGTTGCTGTAATCTTCCACAGTAAGAACAAAGAGGTGATCTTACACCTGGAAAAGACTATATAAGGCTGATGCCTGATCTCCATCTTGTCTTCAATCCTGCTTCTTACCTCTGGAGGAACTTTGCTACAAGCTGAAGCTTTGAACAAAGGACTGAGGACCCATCCCAGCGGGGGATGTATTCCAGAGACTTGATTTGAACCTGCAGTTTATTCCATCGCTGCTGCACGCCTGAACCAAGAACTTTGCCATTACTGTATGTAATTGATTCCATTTAACCAATTCTAACTCTCATCTCTATCTTTTTCCTTTTATGAATAAACCTTTAGATTTTAGATTCTAAAGGATTGGCAACAGCGTGATTTGTGGGTAAGATCTGATTTGTATATTGACCTGGGTCTGGGGCTTGGTCCTTTGGGATCAGGAGAACCTTTTTCTTTTACTGGGGTATTGGTTTTCATAACCATTTGTCCCCATAACGAGTGGTACTGGTGGTAATACTGGGAAACTGGAGTATCTAAGGAGATTGCTTGTGAGACTTGCAGTTAGCCAGTGGGGTGAGACTGGAGTCCTCTTAGTCTGGCTGGTGGTTTGCCTTAGAGGTGGAAAAAACCCCAGCCTTGGGCTGTAACTGCCCTATTTGAGCAATTTGTCCTGAGTTGGCACTCTCAGTTGGGTTCTGCCAGAACCGCATTGTCACACCCCCCTCCCCAGCACTGTGTGCTGCCCCATTCCTCCGAGGATCAGTCCCTGGGCTCCGTGGGGCCCGATGGGGTGGGTGCGCACTGGGCACTGCCCTACTGGGAGCGCCAGGAGGTGCGGCCTCAGGGAGCCCCCGAGCTCTGTCCTGTGGAGGGGGCCCGTCAGCTGAGAGGTCTCCCCGCAGCACCGCTCTGAGGTGTAAATGGAAAAGCAGACAGCCCTTCCTGCCAGGCAGGCTGCAGCTCTCCCAGTGAGTCAGCCCACGGCTTTGTGTCCTGGCCAACCTCGGAGCTAATTTACTTCTGGGCTCTGGGGCTTTTATTGCTAATAAGTGTGAAGTCGGCCCCGCTCGCCAGTCCGGATTCAAGGCAGGTGAGAATGAATCCGCGCGGAGCTGAGAAGTGAGTCCCAGCTGGCCCCGGGCTCTGGCAGCCTGGCCAGCCACGGTGTGATGCTGCTGGAGGTCTTTTCTCTCCGCAGGCTCTCGCCCCACGCCCAGACCCCTGGAACAGCAAAGACTTCCCGCAGTCACTGTATCATTTCACAACCCAGCTCCTCTCCCAGGTACAGATGGGCCCCAGCCAACTCCCAGAGCCAAACCCTGATCCAGATCCAAGTCTCTAATGGGCTGAACCAGGTCCCAGGGATGCAGGGCTTGGAAGGTTTTGAAACTCAGATCTGAACGCAGCATCTTGGCAGAAAGAGACTCATCCCGTGAGCACACTGGGCTTGGCAGAGATGAGCTGCCCCAGTGGGCATTGAAAGCACCTTCTGGGCTCCCCAAACTCAGTGGGCATACGTGGAAATAGGCAAAAAAAAAGGGGGGGGGGACAGAAATTCTTGGCCCAGGTTCCCTGACAGGTTCCCATCCATGCAGGATCCCTATAAAGAAGGTTTTGAATGTACAGGCGAATGTTTGAACTTCCCAGGTGCCTCCTAAATTAATATAAATGAGAAGCTAGAAATTGTAGAAAAGTGATAAGGGAAACAAAGGGACACTAGGAAACCTCTATGGCTAGCTGAGTTAAGAACAATAAGGAGTTTTTTAAAGTATATTATGAACAATAAGAATCCTAACAATAACAGAGGGTCCTGTGGCACCTTTAAGACTAACAGAAGTATTGGGAGCATAAGCTTTCGTGGGTGAATGCCCACTTCCTCGGATGCAAGACGCTTGTCTCACTTGCGTCTGATGAAGTGGGCATTCACCCACGAAAGCTTATGCTCCCAATACTTCTGTTAGTCTTAAAGGTGCCACAGGACTCTCTGTTGCTTTTTACAGATTCAGACTAACACGGCTACCCCTCTGATACTTGAATCCTAACAATGATATTGATGCATTACTAGATGGAAACAGTAGAGTTATCAATAATGCAGAAAAGGCAGAAGTGTTCAATAAATATTTCTGTTCTGTGTTTGATGTAGTCATATCATATGATGATGACAATGCTCTTTCTAGTCCATTAGTATCTTGGAGAATGTTAAACAACAGCTAATAAAGTCCAAAAATTTTAAATTAGCAGCTCCAGAGAACCTGCACCCAAGAGTTTTAAAAGAGCTGGCTGGGGAGCTCACTGGTCCACCAATGTCAATAAGTCGTGGAGCACTGGGGAAGTTCCAGACGACTGGAAGAAAGCGAATGTTGTGCCAGTATTTGAAAAAGGTAAACAAATGATAGGCCTGTCAGCCTGATCTGGATCCCAGACAAGATAATGAGGAGGCTGATACAGGATTCGATTAATAAAGAATCAATGGAGGGTAATGTAATTAATGACAATCAACAGAGGTTTGTGGAAAATAGATCTTGTCAAACTAACTTGCTATCTTATTTGGATGAGATGATAGGATTGGTGGAGAAAGGTAAGAGTGTTCATGTGATCCACTCAGACTTCAGTCAGATGTTTGACTGGGCACCGCATGACACTTTAATTAAAACATTAGACTATCAAATTCAAACGACCCATTCAGTGGACTGAAAACTGGCTGACTGACATGTCTCAGCATGTCACTGTAAGTGGGGACGAGGGGTGAGAGACTTTACAGCATGAAAACGATTTAGAGTCACAGATTCCAAGGCCAGCAGCGACCACTGTGATCGTCTCATCGGACTCCTGTGTAATGCAGGCCATGGGCTGTCCCCGAAGTAATTCCTATAACAGGTCTTGTAGGAAAACATCCCATCTGAATGTAACAATGGCCAGTGCTGGAGAATCCACCAGGACCTGGGTGAGCTGTTCCAATGGTTAATTCCTGTCACTGTTAAATGGACGCCTTATTTCCGGTCTGAGTGTGTCTAGTTCAACGTCCAGCCATTGGACCATGTGAGACCTTCCTCGGCTAGATGGAAGAGCCCAGTATTAAATATCTGCTGCCCCTGTAGGTGCTGACAGACTGGGATCAAGTCACCCCTTAACCTTCTCTTTGTGAAGCTAAATACACTGAGCTCCTTGAGTCCATCACTACCGGGCAGGTTTTCTAACCCTCCGATCCATCTCATGGCTCTTCTCCAACCCCCTCCAATGTATCAACATCAACAACTGCCAGACTGCGTGGAGCTAAATCAGGGGAGGCTGCTGGGGAGAAACAGGAAACGAAACAATGACCGAGCTAAGGTACCTCCAGAGGGAAGACCCAGGGTCCTTCGGGGAACAAGGGGGGAGCTGTTAATTGGGAAACCAACCAGGTTAGCGGGTTCGGTTTTCCGAGGCCTAGGATCCAAGGGGCACCAAACCACGAAAGACCCCAGCCTAGGGAGGAGGGGGGAAGGGGGCAGCAGTGGCTGGAGTGAGGCTGTGGCAGAGATGCTGGGAGAACACGACCGGGGCTGTCTGTCTCTCCCAGGCCAGGAGGAGGGGTCTAGGCGGAGTGGAACTGACCCAAGGGAAAGGATACCGTTTTGGCAGGACCCAGGCATACAGGCCTTTCCCTGTTTTATCTCTTTGCTCTGCTGGCTGTGGGCCTTTGGGTGAATAAATACTTTGCTTCAAAGAAGCGGTTTCTGAGTCACTTTAATCAGCTGCTCGAGTCCGGGTGCCACAGGTAAAGGGCGGTGGGCCTGTCGTGTTAGCACAGCTGGGAAACGGGGCTGCAAGCCCAGAGAGCCAGCTGGAGAGTGCCGGGACCACGTGGTTGGAGGAGGGTGAAGGTGGCAACATCTGTCACCAGACGGCTGCACTTGGGAGGGACTCACAGGGCGCAGTTTTCAGAGTAGCAGCCGTGTTAGTCTGTATCCGCAAGAAGAACAGGAGTACTTGTGGCACCTTAGAGACTAACACATTTATTTGAGCATAAGCTTTCGTGGGCTACAGCCCACTTCTTCGGATGCCTATAGAGTGGAATAAATATTGAGGAGATATATACACACACATACAGAGAGCATGAAAAGGTGGGAGTTGTCTTACCAACTCTGAGAGGCCAATTAAGTAAGAGAAAAACCTTTTGAAGTAAAATAAGAAGTGTGAGAATACTTACAAGGGGAGATAGATTCAATGTTTGTAATGGCTCAGCCATTCCCAGTCCCTAATCTAGCCTAAGTTGATTGTCTCTAGTTTGCATATCAATTGAAGTTCAGCAGTTTCTTGTTGGAGTCTGTTTTTTCTGTTGCAAAATTGCCACCCGCAGGTCTGTCACTGAATGACCAGACAGGTTAAAGTGTTCTCCTACTGGTTTTTGAGTGTTATGATTTCTGATGTCAGATTTGTGTCCATTTATTCTTTTGCGTAGAGACTGTCCGGTTTGGCCAATGTACATGGCAGAGGGGCATTGCTGGCACATGATGGCATATATCACATTGGTAGATGTGCAGGTGAACGAGCCCCTGATGGCATGGCTGATGTGATTAGATCCTATGATGATGTCACTGGAATAGATATGTGGACAGAGTTGGCATCGGGCTTTGTTACAAGGATAGGTTCCTGGGTTAGTGGTTTTGTTCAGTGATGTGTGGTTGCTGGTGAGTATTTGCTTTAGGTTGGGGGGTTGTCTGTAAGTGAGGACAGGTCTGTCTCCCAAGATCTGAGAGAGTAAAGGATCATCTTTCAGGATAGGTTGTAGATCTCTGATGATGCGCTGGAGAGGTTTCAGTTGGGGGCTGAAGGTGACAGCTAGTGGTGTTCTGTTATTTTCTTTGTTGGGCCTGTCCTGTAGGAGGTGACTTCTGGGTACTCGTCTGGCTCTGTCAATCTGTTTTTTCACTTCAGCAGGTGGGTATTGTAGTTTTAAGAATGCTTGGTAGAGATCCCTGTCACGGTGGCTCCGGGATGATTCTCAGCCTGGGTAGAACCGCTGGGGCTGCACACAGCGATCCCCTCTCGGCATCCAGCTCGCTCTGTGCCGGTGGAGCAGGGGCTCTAGGACCCAGCGGAAGGAGCCGCTCACCCCATTCCCCCGGCGGGTTTATTTTTAACAGTTCTGATTGAAGCCAGTCTCCTGCTGCCACTTACAACTCCTTCCTCATTATCAGCTCCCAGCTTCCAACAGCCAAGATGAAAGGGGGGAAATCTCCCACCAGCGGGGTCCTGGCTGCAGGAACCAGAGAGGGAAAGATGCAGGGAGTCAGGCTGCAGGCAACGGATCTGGCCAGGGACGCATCTCCCAGGGGGCATCGAGCGCTGGGCAAAGCCACGTAAACGTGCCATAGGCCCAGCACGGCACAGCCCCCGCGAGACTGGCCTCCATGGCTTTTCCCTGTCCAGGCTCTGGTTCTGTGAGCCTGTCAAAGAGGCGCTCTGAGAAGCCAGGCCTAGGGAGGGCCGAGCGAGTCTCAGCACAGCGGTAGGGAGCTGTGTTATCTCAGGCACATGGTGCTGGCTCTCAGCACTGCCCGCCCACCCGCCTGTCACAGTGCCAGCGAGAATGCAGCTCCTGATCTGAGGTGCTCTCGCTTCTGCAGTGCCCGAACGAGGGCATCTGATCCACGCCCGCCGCCCTTGACAGGGTCCGGAGGAGCCTGCCTGGTTGGTTTCAGCAGGCCCCACTGTTCCGGGAGCTGTGGGTTTGGGCTGGTGTCCGGGGCTCTCTGCCCCTGGCCCCTGGTGGGCTCTGCTCCCTGGATTACCTCCGTCCCAGGGACAAGCCTGGATCAGTGTATAACAGAAATCCTTCTTCAAGCCGATCTCCTCACTCTGGGCTCTGCTGCCGGGGTCCCCAGAGGCTCCAGCTCCCTGCTGATTTAATGTCACTCCAAGACCAGCCTCCTTCGGGAGATGCTGCCTGCACTGCTGGGGTCACCCTCCTGCTCTGTCCTCTGGGGAGAGGGGTCCCTCAAAACACGCAGGCTCCCTGGGTAGGGAGGCAGATCCAACAGCCACTTCCCTGCAGAGCGTGCAGGGCAGCACAGCCCCTCACTCTCCCTCGCTGCCCTTGGCTTTGTCGTGGTCAAAGACCCCCACGCAGTGATTTTAGTTCAAAGCCTCAAGCCTGAGGCCAGTTTATTGACATACATACCAGTGCACTGGGGTGCAGTCCGAAGACTGACACACCGAGGGCCGCTCGCAGGCGGGTTTTTATTTCATTAAACCGCAAGCAAAGTACAAACAACACGTCATGAGTTAAGAAATTAGGGTTGGGGTCAGTCCCTCCCTAAACCGCGAGTTAAGAAATTAGGGTCGGGGTCAGTTTCCCCTCCTCCTTCCCCCCTGTACCTTCCTCATTAATTTCCGAGAAGTGGGTGTTTATTTGGGTAGAGGGGCGCTTGGTGGTTTTCCCCAGGGGTGGTACTTGGCACCAGTTTGGGTACATTTCTCAAGACACATGTTATTTTCCGGGGTCTTTTGGTTAAAGATTGGGGGGGGGTTTCCATGGGACGTCTAAAGAGGATCTAGGATTGGCTATTTTTGCAGATAGCTGGAATCACGGAGTGGGTCACAGATCACCCAAAGGAGAAGCTGCATGAGTCAAGAAATTGCATTTAGCTCAAGTTACCTATTGCTTCACACAAGTGGTTATTCTATTTCATAGTGCTGCTGCTGGGGCTTTTCTTCTAGTCTTTCCCTCCTTGCCCCCCAACTTCTGGTCATGACCCTTGCCCGAGTTTGGCAGGGAATTGTGCAGTCCAGTCTAGTTCAGGCCCTGGCCTGGGCCCTGGCCTGTAGTGCTTTGTGTAAGGGTAGTTAGCATAACAGATCTCTGTTGGAGGGTTTATTTTGGGGCCTTCAGATTCACAGCTCTGGCTATTAAAAAGAAGGCCCCCCTGCTCTATTTCCCCACAGCTTCCTCTGCGTGTTCCTCTTTCCCGAGGTCAACGGGGATTGTCTGGCCTGAGCCAACCCCCGTCTAGACAGGAGCTCCTACGGCCGTCCTCTCCAGAGCACCTGAGTGCTGACCTCATCCCCATCCTCCGACACTCAGCCGAACCCTTCGCACCGCCGCTCCCCGGCACAGCCGAACCCTTCGCACCGCCGCTCCCTGGCACAGCCGAACCCTTTGCACCGCTGCTCCCTGGGCTGACTGACACACAGCCGAACCCTTCGCACCGCTGCTCCCTGGCACAGCCAAACCCTTCGCACCGCCACTCCCTGGCACAGCCAAACCCTTCGCACCACCACTCCCTGGCACAGCCAAACCCTTCGCACCGCCACTCCCTGGGCTGACTGACACACAGCCAAACCCTTCGCACCGCTGCTCCCTGGCACAGTCAAACCCTTCGCACCGCCACTCCCTGGGCTGATTGACACACAGCCAAACCCTTCACACCGCCGCTCCCTGGCACAGCCAAACCCTTCGCACCGCCGCTCCCCGGCACAGCCAAACCCTTTGCACCACCACTCCCTAGGCTGATTGACACACAGCCAAACCCTTCGCACCGTCACTCCCTGGCACAGCCGAACCCTTCGCACCCCTGCTCCCTGGCACAGCCGAACCCTTCGCACTGCCGCTCCCTGGGCTGATTGACACACAGCCAAACCCTTCGCACTGCCGCTCCCTGGCACAGCCGAACCCTTCGCACCGCCGCTCCCTGGCACAGCCGAATCCTTCGCACCGCCGGTCCCTGGCACAGACAAACCCTTTGCACTGCCGCTCCCTGGGCTGATTGACACACAGACAAACCCTTCTCACCCCTGCTCCCTGGCACAGCCGATACCCTTCTCACCCCTGCTCCCTGGCACAGCCGATACCCTTCGCACCGCTGCTCCCTGGGCTGACCGTCTCCATGCCGGCCCGACAGCAGGAGTCCCACAAGGAGCCATGCAGACAGGGAACCGGGGGGCTCACAGGCACATCATTACTGGCATCTGCAGACCCACAGGCTGATCCCCAGAGTGCAGCCCTCACTCCCAGGCCGGGTCGTCAGCAGCGGGGCCAGCGCGGATGCTCTGACAGCGTGTGAACAAACAGAACTAGGAAGAACAACGACCTGCCAGTTGCCTTGGGGGCTGCATGCGGGCAGCTCAGGTCCCGCCCAAGGACGAGGCGGCGTTGGAGAGAAAGGGGAGCTGGATTTGGCTGGGAAGGTTCCTCCTAGGCCAGGCCAGCAGGGACGGCTGTCAGGAAGGCCCCAGGGGCCCAGCCAGATTGTTTCCTGCCTCGTCCATCCAGAATCCACATCTGAGCTTTCCCCGGAGGGACTGTGTGGCAGCACGTCTCCTCTGGGGCACCTGAACTTCTGCCTTCCCCTTGCACAGCCCAGCACCGCCCCACAGCTCCGTGGCAACTCTCCCTCTCTCGCTGGCAGGACAGCCTTGCCTTGCCTTGCCTTGCCGGCGGTGGAGTAGCGACAGTTCCTGGCCGTATCCCAGGAGATCTGTGCTGGCTGGGCATCATGGTAAACACAAGGAGCTGGCGCTGCAGCCTGTGCCCACAGTGATAGCTTGGCAGGGCCAGCGCTCCGTCTCTGAGCCTGGGATCGTGCTCTCTGACTGCGGGGTTCTGGCACCAGCTCTGCCCGTGGCATTAGCATGCCAAGCCTGTGCCCAGGTATCAATCTCGCAGCCGGCCCGATGCCAGCGGGCAGCTGCTCTTGTCTACGTTCCACCAGCTGGGGTTGTAAACGTTCGTGCCGAACCCTGCACTCCTCCACACAAAGCTCGAAGCAGCAGGCTCAGCGCCAGCGGAGCAGCACTGGGGCCCCCCAGAGCGAGGGAGCCGGGGGCCTAAGGAACCACCTGGGACAGGACTGCTCTCCCAGCTGCTGGGCTCTGTGCTGTAGGCCAGCCAGCGCTGCACAGGCGCCTGGGGCCTCCTCTCTCCCTAGGCACCCCTGCGCTGGCTGGCCTCAGGTGAGAGCCCCTACTCGAGGCATGGAGACAGGCTGCTCACGAGAGTCGCTCCCTGTGGCAGGTCTGTCCCTCTAGAGCCCCACATTTCCTGGGCGCCAAGCCTGGCATCTGCTGTAGCAATGGATCACACGGCGGGCGCATGCCAGCAGGGGCGGCACCCACCGCGGCTCTGGTTTGCCATGTGGCCAGAAGGGGGCAGCTCAGCCAGAAAAACACCATGCGCTGAGCAATGCTTGCCCCAGCGCATGTGGGGGCCCTGCGGGGACACCCCTCTCTGACCCCTCTATGGGGCAAGCAGCCGTCACCTGTGCGCAGGGCAGGCGGAAAGGGGGCTTGTAGAACTGATGAATGAAATTGTTTTTAATTGTTCACTTTATTAATGTAACTTCATAAGTAAAGTTTTATGAATGAAACAATATTCATTCATAAAACCGGTTACCCCAATAACTGGCTAATTAACAGTTAAGATGCTTGTTAAGAGCCATAGCTGTTCAGTCAGCTGCCTTTGTAAGTTTCACTATCAATCCAATTCCTGCTTAAATCACTGAGACTTGCACCGTTTCAGTATTGGAACTTCTGTTCACCATTTATTACACTTGCCTACAGGGTAACTTCTGTTCACTGTTTGCCATCCATTAGACTTGTCTATATTGTAACTTCTGTTCACTGTTTGCCATATTGTAATTCAAACCCCAGTTTAAAACGCTGACTCCATTTTGTAAGGGCTTGCTGCAACCTTCATTTTTGCAAACCCTGCTGTAATCTTATTAGTTTAGTTTAGATGTGTGAATGAGGGATGGATGGATGATGGAATCAACCTCCAGCCCCAGCCTGGCCTGATTAAATAGAGTTCAGACACCAGCGGCTGAAGATGCAGACAAGAGCCCTAACGAAGTAAGAAGAATCCACCCTAAAAAGAAAAGGTGCAATAGAAGGAAGATCAAAGCCCGGTCCTAGGCTGAAAGTCATGTCTGCAATTGACGGGTGATCAATCACCAAACCCAGAGGCAGCGTGACACAGCAAGACCTATAGACTCTGGATTCAAACTAAAGCCTACAAAAAGGATGGGTGAGATGGAAAACTTTGGAGGAGGGTAACATTCTGCTGCCAACATGGAAGGGTATCGGTGCATGCCCGACAGAGACCCAGCTCGTCCCTGTGCCCGGCTTTCCTGGCCAGTTACCGCCACAAGCTACGAACCCAAGCTGCAAACTCAAGCCACAGACTCAAGCAGGACTGGTAACTATGCAGCAGCTGCAGAACATCTGATGGATGGATGGATGTGTGTGTGTGTGTGAGTGTGTGTGAATGTGTGTGTGTGTGTGTGTGTGTGTTTATAGGTATTAGGTATAATGTGTGTGTATAAGGATTAAGATATTAGTTATTGGTCATAAATCAAATCATCATCATAATAAATGTGGCATCTTTATCTTGTCCCCTTTAATAAGATCCTGCTAGTTTTTATTGGTATAACAGGCTCCCACCCAGTGGCTCCTGCAGGGCTCACTGCCCTGAGGGGGCATGTCTGGGCAGGGTGAGGGCACTGCCCCCAGGAGACACCGTGTCCCCCGCCTGCCCCAGCACTGCTCTGCCTTGCCACATGCAGAATTTCCCCTGAGCGCACAATGGGGCCGGGGCCAGCCACGGTATCAGCCCGGAGCAGGCGCTAACCCCGCTGAGATGCACAGAGAAATGTGGATCCCACCGTGTTCATGACTATGACATTACCGAGGCCTCATGAGACAGCCCCACGGCTGCCAACTGCTCCGAAAGCCGCCTCCTCACTCAGCAGTATTTCCAAGCATTTCGATCAGAGCTGTCACGCACTGCCGCTCAGCTGGCAGTGCCATGGGACGCCGGCTCTGCCTGGCTGCGAATCACCCGGGACACAGGTGGGGAGCAGGACCCCATTCTCCATTCTGGGCTGGGGGGAGCTCCCAGCTACTCCAGGCCCAGCCTGACCCAGCAGGGGGCGCTGTGTGTGGGGGGGAGCTCTGATGCAGTTTTCGGAGCCTTTCGGAGTCACATTTGTAGGGTTTTCTCTGTAATCTGGAGGGCTAGAAACCGACATTATCGTAAAACGAACGCAGAGATGATCACCTGATCACCTGGCTCCCGGAGCTGGGGCTTGAAGAAAGACCTCAGATACTGCGAGACTCCAGAGAGCTGGCGACACTGGGAGTGATAGTGCCATGCTCCATGGCCGCGCTCCTTTGACCACTCCCATTTCTCGTGTGTGGCAGGAGGACTGGAGCCTGGCTCAGACCCATCCCCTGCACTGCTGGGTATCCGAACTCCTGCCCAGCTGCCCCAGGGATCCCAGCAGGGGAGCCTTTGCTAGCAGGCGCTGCAGGGGAGCAGAGCCCCCAACCACGCCCACCTTCGCGTGGGTCTGGCCAGCAGCAAGAATCGCTTTGCCCGCTGTGCCATACGGCTGCCGCGGAGGTGGGACGCAGCAGCTGTTTGACAGCCTGTGGCAACGCCGCCCAATATCCTAGGACAGGGACAGCAGGGGGTTTCTGCACCCGGGTCAAGCTGCGGAGGCAGAAGAGAATGATGAGCAGTGGAACCTGCCCAGGCCATGGGGGTTCACGCTCCTGCCCTCGGGAGAGTGCTGGAGAACCTCTAACGACCACAGAGCCAGGACTTCACTTTCCACACCGCTTGTGAGAGCCAGCGCCTGCGGCAGCATGGCACCCCCTGGCACCACAGCACGTCCAGCAGAACAGCATGGTGTCCCCCGGCAGCATGGCACCCCCTGGCAGCACGGCGCAACCGGCAGAACAGCACAGTGCCCCCCTGACAGCACGGCGCATCCGGCAGAACAGCATGGTGCCCCCCGGCAGCACGGCACCCCCTGGCACCACAGCACGTCCGGCAGAACAGCACGGTGCCCCCCGGCAGCATGGCACCCCCTGGCAGCATGGCGCATCCGGCAGAACAGCACGGTGCCCCCTGGCAGCATGGCACCCCCTGGCACCACAGCACGTCCAGCAGAACAGCACAGTGCCCCCCGGCAGCACGGCACCCCACGGCAGCACGGCGCATCCGGCAGAACAGCACGGTGCCCCCCTGACAGCACAGCGCATCCGGCAAAATAGCATGGTGCCCCCTAGCAGCATGGCGCATCCGGCAGAACAGCACGGCACCCCCTGGCACCACAGCGATTCTGGCAGAACAGCACGGCTCCCCCCGGCACCACGGCGCCCCCTAGCAGCACGGCTCCCCCTGGCACCACGGCGCCCCCTAGCAGCATGGCACCCCCTGGCAGCACACTGGGGCATTGGCTCTGTACAGACAGCAGGAGAAGTGATTCTCCAGCCCCAGTCCCTGCAGCCTCCTGCGTCACGCAGAGGTCTCCCTTCCGGGCACTGACCGGGGGTGACCCGGCTTAGCCTGTGTGATCACAGCTGAAGGGGGAGTTGCCGTATAAGAACCATCCTCAGGAGCCCGCTACAAAGCCAGTCGAGTTGGGGGGGACCCAGGTGGGGGGTCACAGCCGCGCATCGCCCCGGCTACAACGGCATGACGATGCGCTGTGCAGGACACACGGGCCCCTGGGACTGGCTCACGCCTGGCTCTGCAGTCAGGTGCCTTGGCTTCAGTCCGGTGACATGACCCCCGGTGTCTCGCTGCCCATCCTGCAGGAATCCCAGTCAGAGCTGCAGGGAAGGCCGCCAGGTCAAGCCAGGCCGGGCAGGTGGAGGATGGAGGTGACGATAGCCGTGTCAGTATGCTGGGGTGGGCTCACCTCTGCACTCCAGCTCTAATTCGCACTGCCAATTTGGGCTTTGCAGCTCCTCTCCCCGCTGGCAGGTTGGGCACCACGCGGGTAAACCCCCGGCCCAGGATGTAGCTAAGGCCAAGATTTTGTCAGGAATATTTTTAGTAAAAGTCACAGACAAGTCACGGCAAGAAAGAAAAATTCCCGGAAGCCCGTGGCCTGTCCGCGGCTTTTACTAAAAATGTCCCTGACAAACCGGGGAGTTCCGCTGCGGGGTCCCCACACCCCCTGCAGAGGTTGGGCAGCTGCAGGGGCCGCTTGAATCTCTGGGGTGTCCCCCCCCCGCCGCCCATGGGGGCTCGGAGCTCTGGGGGTCCCCCCGCCGCCTGCAGTGGCCAGAAGCTTGAAGTCAGGGATTCTGTGACTTCCGCAACCTCTGTGAAAAAATCGTAGCCTTAATGATAGTTAAGAATAAGACTTTGCACCGACTTGCTGCTTTACGCCGGGGATCTGCAGCGTTAGCTCCATTTTACCGAGGGGGGAAAGGAAGCCCCAGGAGGGGACACAGCGACAGAGCCAGGAGTCAAGTATCAGGGGGTAGCTCTTGTGTGGACTGGTCCAGGCTGAGGTTGATGGTGGAGTGGAAATTGTCCTGCAAGGGCCTCCTTTCCGTGGGTCCATATGATGAAGATGTCATCAATGTAGCGCAAGTAGAGGAGGGGCACTAGGGGACGAGAGCTGAGGAAGCGTTGTTCTAAGTCAGCCATAAAAATGTTGGCATACTGTGGGGCCATGCGGGTACCCATAGCAGTGCCACTGACTTGAAGGTATAAATTGTCCCCAAATCTGAAATGGTTGTGGGTGAGGACAAAGTCACAAAGCTCAGCCACCAGGCTTGCTGTGGCCTCATCAGGGATACTGTTCCTGACAGCTTGTAGTCCATCCTCGTGTGGAATATTGGTGTAAAGTGCTTCTACATCCATGGTGGCCAGGATGGTGTTTTCAGGAAGAACATCAATGCATTGTAGTTTCCTCAGGAAGTCGGTGGTGTCTCGAAGATAGCTGGGAGTGCTGGTAGCGTAGGGTCTGAGGAGAGAGTCCAAATAGCCAGATAATCCTGCTGTCAGAGTGCCAATGCCTAAGATGATGGGGCGTCCAGGGTTTCCGGGTTTATGGATCTTGGGTAGCAGATAGAATACCCCTGGTCGGGGTTCTGGGGGTGTCTCCATGTAGATTTGTTCCCGTACTGTAGCCGGGAATTTCTTGAGCAGATGGTGTAGTTTCTTTTGGTATTCCTCAGTGGGATCAGGGCATAGTGGTCTGTAGAATGTGGTCTTGGAGAGTTGCCTGGCAGCCTCCTGTTCATAATCTGACCTGTCCATTATGACTACAGCCCCTTTGATGATAATGTCAGAGTTGTTTCTGAGGCTGTGGATGGCATTGCGTTCTGTACGGCTGAGGTTATGGGACAAGTGATGTTGTTTGTTCACAATTTCAGCCAGTGCACGTCTGCGGAAGCACTCTATGTAGAGGTCCAGTCTGTCATTTCGACCGTCAGGAGGAGTCCACGCAGAGTTTTCTTCTTGTAGTGTTGGTAGGAGGGTTCCTGTGGGTCAGTGCACTGTTCAGTGGTGCATTGAAAATATTCCTTGAGTCGGAGATGACGAAAGTAGGCTTCCAGATCACCACAGAACTGTATCGTGTTCGTGGGGATGGTGGGACAGAAAGAGAGTCCCCGAGATAGGACAGACTCTTCTGCTGGGCTGTGTGTGTGGTTGGAAAGATTGACAATGTTGTTAGATGAGCTGAGGGTACCACTGTTGTAGCCTCCTGTGGCAGGTAGGAGTTTAGTTTACAGTCCTTTTTCCTCTGTAGAGAAGTGAAGTGTGCATTGTAAATGGCTTGTCTCATTTTTGTAAAGTCCAGCCACATGGAAGTGTGTGTGGAAGGTTGGTATTGTATGAGAGTCTCCAGTTCGGAGAGCTCATTCTTGATCTTCTCCTGTCTGCTGTACAGGATGCTGATCAGGTGGTTCCTCAGTTTCGTTGAGAGTGTGTGGCACAGTCTCTCACCATAGTCAGTGTAGTATGTTGATTGCAATGGAGTTTTTACCTTCAGTCCATTTGGTCTGATGTCCATCTGTTTGCATTTGGAGAGGAAGATGATGTCTGTCTGTATCTGTGCAAGTTTTTTGTTGAGGTTGATGGATTTCCACTCCATACAGCTAAATTTAGTGCCTTGCATGGTGTCAAGTATCAGGGGGTAGCCGTGTTAGTCTGTATCTACAAAAACAACAAGGAGTCTGGTGGCACCTTAAAGACTAACAGATTTATTTGGGCATAAGCTTTCGTGAGTAAAAACCTCACTTCTTTGGATGCATAGCGTGAAAGTTACAGATGCAGGCATTAGATACTGACACATGGAGAGCAGGGAGTTACTTCGCAAGTGGAGAACCAGTGTTGACAGGGCCAATTCAATCAGGGTGGATGTAGTCCACTCCCAATAATAGATGAGGAGGTGTCAATTCCAGGAGAGGAAAAACTGCTTCTGTAGTGAGCCAGCCACTCCCAGTCCCTATTCAAACCCAGATTAATGGTGTTAAATTTGCAAATGAATTTTAGTTCTGCTGTTTCTCTTTGAAGTCTGTTTCTGAAGTTTTTTTGTTCAATGATAGTGACTTTAAAATCTGTAATAGAATGACCAGGGAGACTGAAGTGTTCACTTACTGGCTTTTGTATCTGAAGAAGTGAGGTTCTTACCCACGAAAGCTTATGCTCCCAGTACTTCTGTTAGTCTCAAAGGTGCCACAGGACCCTCTGTGGCTTTTGTATGTTACCATTCCTGATGTCCGATTTGTGTCCATTTAGTCTTTTGCGGAGGGACTGTCCGGTTTGGCCAATGTACATGGCAGAGGGCTCCTGTCTCCCCGCCTAGTGCTCTAGCCACTGGGCCACGCTGCCCCCTCCCCAGGCTCATGTTCTTAGCAGCTCAGCTTTTCAAAGCAAAGCTTCCCCACGGCGGGTCGGCTGTTGGAAGTCGAGGAAAGTCTGGCTGAGGACACCTGCTAGCAGGAGCTGGAAGGAGCGGCCGCCCGGAACACAGCTGTGGGGTCAGGGAGCAGCTCGCCAGGCTCCGGGGCAGCCCCGCTCCTCGCAGAGCTCTGGGAGGAAGGTTCAGCTCCAGTTGACGCTAGGTGGGCGGCTGGGCTCCAGGTGGAGAGCTGGGGGAAGGGGGAGGCAGAGAAGGCAGCCCAGCCGGCCCAGAAAGGGGGCTGTGGGCAAGCCAAGAGGCTGGCTCTCCGGCGGCTCAGTCAGCAGAGCTCTGCTGAGCAGAGCGGGGAAGTCAGCGGAGCCAAGGATCTGGCCCAGCACATTGTACAACCGGTAGAAAGCCCCTGGCGCCAGCTCTCCAGCCAGGAACTTATTCCAGGGCCTTTGACAGAGCCTGCGCAGGGCAGGGCAGGACCTGTCTGGCTCTGATCCCGCCTGACGCGGCCGGCCTGGAGATCTGACGGAGCCGGGAACGGACCCTAGGCCTGCACTCAGGATGCGATGCCAAACGGAGTGGCGAGCAGGAGCCAAACCCGGAGGGAGGCTGAGAAGGGCTGGGGAGGCTGGCAGCCCCATCCAGGACACAGTCCTGCCTGCCCAGGGCCTGAATGCGCACAGGACAGCCCAGCCTGGCCCTGCACTGCTGTGCTCATCAGCCACCCGGCCAGCTGACGTGGGCTTTAAAGCCACAAATGGGACGGAGGCGCTGCCTGTTCCAGCCCCATCCTCGGCGGAGGTGCAGCCCAAGCCTGCGCCGTGCAAACAGCTCTTGCCATCTCCTTGTTATTGCAAAGCTCATCAAGAATTCACCGGGACAAACGATAATGGAGCTGTCACGGGCGGGGGCGGGGGATCTCCATTGTGCTGGGAGCAGTGGGGAGAGGATAAATATTTAACAACGTGCTCTGAGCCCGTGTCCGTGACCGAGGGCTGAACGCGGGTTTGACAGAGCTGCTGTGGCCCTGCGAGACTCATTAGCGTGGTCTAGGCTAGCCGAGCCGGCTGCAGGAATATCCCCCCAGCCCTGCACAGGCAGCTCCGGCTCATGGATGCATTTTATTCCTGATGCGGGAACGCAGCCAGCCAAACGCCCCTGGCCTGAGCACAAAGGGCCGCGCTACGCCAGGGACAATTCAGAGGAATGCCGCCGACTCCGCGCTATGCTCATGGGACTGGAGCAGGATCGGCCTGGGCAGAGGCCTCGCCGTGCACACAGGGCTCTAGGCCGGGGCAGCTTCTCTGGTCCCCAGGAGGGCACCTCAGGGTCCCTTCGTTCGGTGGGCGGCCGGGGCAGGTCATTGTGCTGCAGGATTAACCCACGGCCTGTAATGGGAGCTGCCCCACCCAGCCAGCGGGGTTTATTCTCCTGGGTGAGCTCTGTGCAAATCCCCAGTGTGGTACGGGGACAATAGGTGCCTTTGTTAACTGGGGCTGGAAACCATGTACCCGTCCCAGAATCCGAGGAGGAGAATGTAACAATTCCTAGAGCCTGGGATCAAATCCCTCCCCGCGGGGCTGAGGGGTCAGGGTGCACATCCACTGCATCTGCGCCGCGCTCGGGGAATTCGACGCACACCTGGGAAGTTACCGTAGGTTCCCCACATCCTCCATGGCAATGCCGGCGCAGGCTCTGGCCACATCTGAGACGCTCAAGGGGGGCTGGGGGGGGGATCAGGGCTGCTTGTTCAGAGCCACGTTCCGACTGCTCACCTGGGCCACTTTGGCCATGTCCCAGCCACTGCTGCGGGGACTTGAGCAGGGCAAGGTACGTAAACGAAATAGAAATGACTGCAGAGGCAGGCACTGCCCTGGAGAAACCTGGGCTCCATCCTGCTCCCATGACAGCCACTGGGCGTCCTGCTATTGACTTCAAGGGGGACAGGGTCAAGCAACAACAAATGCAGAGAAGCCTCGTGTTTCGTGGCAAGGCTGCTGCCGGTGAGGGTATACTGCACATCTCCTGCAGCGCTTCCCCTGGAAAGAGCCAGGACAGTCATAGATTTAAAGGACCCGTGGGAGCATCGGGACCCTCTAGTCCGGTGGTCTCCAACCTTTTTACGCCCAAGATCACTTTTTGAATTTAAGGGCAACCCAGGATCTACCCCGCCCCTTCCCTGAGGCCCCACCCCACTCACTCCATCCCCCCCTTCTCTCTGTTGCTCGCTCTCCCCCACCCTCACTCACTTTCACTGGGGGTTGGGGTGCGGGCTCTGGGCTGGGGCAGAGTGTTGGGGTGCAGGACGGGGTATGGGGTGCTGGCTCCAGAAGGGGGTGCAGGAGGGGGGTTGAGGTGCTGGCTCTGGGAGAGGGCTCAGGGTGCACGAGGGGATTATCACGCCACCAATTTCTGTGTCATCTGCAGATTTTACCCACAATTATTTGATATTTTCTTCCAGCTCCCTGACCGATAGTCACTAGTACTGAGAGCCCCCCAGAGGCAGCTGGCACTCTGGTGTTATGACAGGGCATGTAACATGTCACTGGAAACCTGATCATTACTATTCTTCTGTGATGTATGTATGGTAAACCCACAAAGGACTGCATAGCTCAGTGCTAGAGATGTGTTCTTCAAATGTGTGTGGCAAGCAGTGCCCACGCCGTGCCTGTTCCAGGCAGAGGAATGTGGATCCGCCTGCTGCAATGTGTCTCCAATGTAAATGGAGTAAGAGGTGACCACAAAGCAAAGCACATTTCCACGCAAGGTGAACAAAGCCACCAGGAGAGCAAGAGGGGAAAGACGCCCACCCAACAGTCTCACGGGGATGCAGACAGCACCCCCAGGAAATCCTCCAGCCTCTGGAAGCAGGGCAATGAACTTTCAGAAGATATAAGGAGAGAGAAAAAGCTATTCTGGCATCCATCACTTGAGGGACTAAAGGGGCCAGAGCTCCTGAAATGACAGTAAATTGGATCCTTCAGCCAGGGGGCAGGAGTCTCTGGGAACCGAGCGTAGGTGAGAAACCTGCTTAGGCCAAGATTGGCACTTGCTAAGTTTTAGTCTTAGAAGCGCATTTGTACTTTTGTTTGCCTATAACCGTTCCTGTCTTTGTTCCTTATCCCGGGTCTCATGGAAACCTGCCACCTTTTGGTTGATAAACTTTAGGGCTGTCAAGCGACTAAAAAAATTAATCACGATTAATCGCACTGTTAAACAATAATAGAATACCATTTATTGAAATATTTTTGGATGTTTTCTACATTTTCAAATAGATTGATTTCAATTACAACACAGAATACAAAGTGTACAGTGCTCACTTTATATTTATTTTTTATTACAAATATTTGCACTGTAAAAAACAAAAGAAATAGTAATTTTCAATTCACCTAATACAAGTACTGTAGTGCAATCTCTTTATCATGAAAGTTGAACTTACAACTGTACAATTATGTACACAAACCCTGCATTCAAAAATAAAACAATGTAAAACTTTAGATCCTACAAGTCCAATCAGTCCTACTTCAGCCAACCGCTCAAACAAGTTTATTTACATTTGCAGAAGATAATGCTGCCCGCTTCTTGTTTACAATGTCACCTGAAAGTGAGAACAGGCATTTGCATGGCAGTCTTGCAGCTGGCATCACAAGATATTTACGTGCCAGATGTGCTAAAGATTCATATGTCCTTTCATGTTTCAACCACCATTCCAGGGGACATGTGTCCATGCTGATGACAGGTTCTGCTTGATAACAATCCAAAGCAATGCAGACCGACGCATGTTCATTTTCATGATCTGAGTCAGATGCCACCAGCAGAAGGTTGATTTTCTTTTTCGGTGGTTCGGGTTCTGTAGTTTCCGCATCGGAGTGTTGCTCTTTTAAGACTTCTGAAAGTATTCTCCACACCTCGTCCCTCTCAGATTTTGGACGGCACTTCAGATTCTTAAACCTTGGGTCGAGTGCTGTCGCTATCTTTAGAAATTTCATATTGGTACCTTCTTTGCATTTTATCAATTTGCAGTGAAAGTGTTCTTAAAACGAACATGTGCTGGGTCATCATCCGAGACCGCTATAACATGAAATATACGGCAGAATGCGGGTAAAACAGAACAGGGACATACAATTCTCCCCCAAGGAGTTCAGTCACAAATTTAATTAACACATTATATTTTTAACAAGCGTCATCAGCATGGAAGCATGTCATCTGGAATGGTGGCCAACGCATGAAGGGGCATATGAATCTTTAGCGCATCTGGAAGGTAAATATCTTGTGACGCCAGCTACAACAGTGCCATGCGAACGCCTGTTTTCACTTTCAGGTGACATTGTAATTAAGAAGTGGTCAGCATTATCTCCCATAAATGTAAACAAACTTGCTTTTCTTAGTGATTGGCTGAACAAGAAGTAGGACTGAGTGGACTTGTAGGCTCTAAAGTTTTACATTGTTTTGTTTTTGAGAGCAGTTAGGTAACAAAAAAAAATCTATATTTGTAAGTTACACGTTCATGATAAAGAGATTGCCCTAGAGTACTTGTATGAGGTGAATTGAAAAATACCATTTATTTTATCATTTTTACAGTGCAAATATTTGTAATACAAAATAATATATAGTGAGCACTGTACAGTTTGTATTCTGTGTTGTAACTGAAATCGATATATTTGAAAATGTAGAAAAACATCCAAAAATATTTAATAAACTTCCATTGGTATTCTATTGTTTAACAGTCAGATTAATCGCGATTCTTTGAGTTAATCGCATGAGTTAACTGCGATTAATCAACAGCCCTAATAAACTTGTTTGACTTTGGGTAGAAGCCAGTTTTCAAACAGAGTGTTTGTTAGCCCCAGTTAAGGGAATACGCTGCCGGACACTTTCTCTTTAAGGGAGCAGTGAACTTCCTCACTTTGGTGACTGTCCCAGGAGAGGGCTGGACACCGCAGGGCAGACAGTTAGGGGGAGACTCGGGACTGGGGGGTGTTGGGATCACCCTGCCAACAGTAACTGGGCGGTGACAGCCAGGGTGTGACCACATGCTTGTAGGCTGGCTATTAGTGTCAGGGCTGTGACCCTGGCAGCATTTCAGGCACCCAAGGTTGATGACACAACCTCTTACTGATCTGGGTTGAAGCCCAATGTTTCACAGACCCCACTAGAAACACCCCCACGGGACGACAATTCCCATCCACGGTGACTTTTTTGAGTCTATCAGTTTTTTGATTTGGCTCCATAGACTGTGTATCGTGCTAATGTTTAATGAGATTGTCCGCAGGACTCAGCCCCGTGCCGCACGATGTTGATTACGTCACTACAGACAGAGCTACCAACCAGACTGTGATCTGATCAAAAACATGATACCAGGTATGTCTGACAAGACCAACTGTCCATGAAACCGTTTGGACTGGCGTTAATTCTCGTTTAATTCGTCACTGAGCACATCCCATATCAGTCTTCCCAGGACTTTGCCCAGGGTTGGCCCCAGACTAACGGGGCTAGAGTTACTGGGTCAATAAACCTCGCCGAGAATCCAGCAGACTCCATAGCATTTCACCTCTCCCCGAGAGCCCAGCTCGCTCTGCGCCAGGGCGAGCCAGGCCCGCAGGAGTTAACACCTTCCTGGAGGCTCTCCAGCGGCAGTGAGAGCGATGTGCAGAAAGTGTCACGCAGCAGAGGCAAGCCCCAGGTGCCGGCCAGAGGCGGTTGCTAAGAGACAGAGGATGCCCAGCGGGAGCAGAGACTAAGGTCTGTGCACGAGCGAGCGAGAACAGGCGAGGAGCGTTCATGGCGCTGGCTGTGATGGAGCCCAGCTCCGGTCAGAGCCTCCCAGAGGGAGCAGAGGTTTCGCTCTGCACTATCTCTGAAGTGCATCTCAGGCAGGCTCACTCCTCCAGCACAAATCATCCGCTTCATGGAGCAGCTCCTCCCTGGTTCTGCCACAGACACACGCAGGGCCAAGCAGGCAGAGAGAGGGGCCACCACAGACGTCCGCGGGAAGTCGTCCAGTCTGGGAATCAGCTGCAGGACGCGCCAGGGGCCCTGGCCAGGCGCTGTGCTCACCACCACTGTCACTCTGACCGGGCGTCGCGCCCCAGGAGCCCTCGGGGAGCGGGGCATCAGCAGAGTGCTCGCCCCTTAGGAAGTGAGACCCAGCGCACGCCATGCAGCAAGGTGCCGCACTAAGACGGAGCCCAGCGATGCGACCCCCTGGGTCCAGAGACAGTCCCAACCCGGACCCACACAAGCGACTGACCCCCCTGAAGCCCAAATACTGGCATCCAGCCCCAGCTCCATGGCTTTGGGTCGGCTCAGACGCAAACCAGAAGGGCCTGCCCAGAACAACCTAGCTCGTGCAATTGCCACCATCTGAGCCACAGCCCCCCGGGAACATCCTGCAACGACGGGTCGGCCCTGAGCCCAACCTCAGCCCCCTCAGAACCGCGTCCCACCCCCGGGGCCGTCACCAGTCTGTGGGGAGAGAGGCACAAGCCCCGGGAGTATGTCGGGAACCTGAGGGTTTACTGCCAAATCTGTGGCTGGCGTAACCCCACTGACTCCGGTGCGGCTGCCCCAGTAGGCCTGGCTTGGGCCCACGCTTATCCGCTCAGAGAGCTGGGCCCCAGCTCGCCCCAGGCGGCCAGTCCCACCCAACAGGGCCTGCAGATGGGCTCAGGGCAATGGGCTCGTCTGCGGCCCCCCAGCCACAGGGGACCCCGCATCCTAGCCATGTGCTGGGGGGGGGGGAATGCTGGCCCAAGCTGGGGGCTCCAGCGAGAGAGAAGCTAATATTTGCTTTCTCTCAGGTTAAGCCTTGGAGCAGTGGGATGTCGGGGGTCACCACCTGCTCGACTCCCGGGAGGGGGGGCCTGCGTGCGGAGAGAGCCTCCTCCATCCTTTTCACGCTGCTCTGTTTTCTCAATATTTGTAGAAGGAAATGAGAGCTGGAGGCTGGGAGGCCGGGGCCCAGGCAGGTCGCAGACAGAAAGTCTGCGGGAGGTCGACAGGCCGGGCCCCATCCCCCACGGGAGCTATGGGTGAGGAAGGCCCCCCCAATCCCCTTTCACTGCAGACGCCAGCCCTCCCGGCTCACAAAACCCTCCATGTCTGTGCCTCATTCAGAGCCCACCCGAGTCCCTCTGCTGCTCCAGTGCCCGGTCCCAGGCTGCCCCTTCTCATCGTCCGGGCGCAAGCGCCTCGTGCTCCGCAGCCCCTGCAGCTGGGAACGGCCGCCCTGCGTCTCCATCGCACCGACTCTCCATCTGGCTTCCCCAGCCGAAAACGCACCTTCTCCCCAGCCTTTGCTGCTCCCACTCAGTGTGTCCCCAGAGCCGGTATCTTGGCAGGGTGTCTGGAGACACAGCGTGCGTGGAAACAGCTGTGCCAAGTCAACCCGACATGCATGCTCACGACTGAGGGGGGCTCCGGGCCAGCCTGCCCAGCCGCAGGGCTCTCAGAGCCCCTGGCGTGGGATCCTGCTCTTCGAAACAACGAGGCATTTCCAAAAAAGGGGGGCAAGCCCTGGGAAGAAAAGTCCAGGTCCTTTCAAGGGACGCGGCCTGCCCTGAAAGGGATACAGGAGGGTTCTTGTCTGGCGTCTATGCTGCTCCTACAATGCGGGAGAGACCAAGGGACGAGCAACAAAGAAAGTGTCCTGTGAAAACCAGTGCAGAAGAGAGGCAGCGAGCGTGGTGCAAGCAATGCAGGTCCCCCCAGGGACAGGGGAAAGGCCAGGCATGTCGCAAACCCTAACAGCTGTTACAATGTAAGAGGAGAATCGAAACGCTGCAGAGCTTTTGCGTCAGGTGCCGGGTTGGGGGAAAGGGTGTGTGGGATCTAGCCCCCTGCAATCTGTACCCAGCAACGGACCTTCCACCTTAGGACTTCTTGGTGGAAAATGAATCGCTGGACCTTCGTTCACATGGAAACCGACCGGCTGCTTTACAACCCGCTCCTCGGAACGCTCTTCCCAGCACCAGGGGCCTTGCTAGACGATGTCCCAAGCCTGCTCTAGGCTATTCATGAAACCGCAGAGCGACAGTGCCGCTGCTGGAGATACTCCCCAGGCCCAGCCACATCGCTCCCCTGCAGCCCACGGCCATTAGCAGCACTGGGGCTCCTGCGCGTTTTAGCCCATGTGCAGTGGACATGCAAAGGAGACGCCCTAACAGCCTGCAGAGGGCCTCTCACAGACACGCGTCGTTCGTAATCACGACCAGGTGCATGGGGAACAGAAGAACCCCGCGCTCCCAGGGCTGTGGGGCAGCGAGCTCAGGCCTTTGGCTGGATGGGGTGCCTTGTGCTTCTTTTCTGCTCCCTTCTGACCCAGCCAGGAGCTGGCTTCAGCCTAGGGTGACCAGATGTCCCGATTTTATAGGGACAGTCCTGATATTTGGGGCTTTTTCTTATATAGGTGCCTATTAGCCCCCACCCCCATCCCGATTTTTCACACTTGCCATCTGGTCACCCTACTTCAGCCTGGCACTCTGGGTGGACTAGCCCAGCAGGAGGTGGTGAGCTCACAGGCTGGACTCGAGATTTAACACGGGGCAGGGAAGTCAGCCAAGCTGGGGCACCGGGCAGGTCACCTCACCTCCCTGGGCCTCCGTTTCCTGTCTAAGGACACTGAGCTGCCGCCGAGGACAGGAACGCGTGTCCACAGAGCGCCTTGCGAGCCAGAGGTGGAAGGCACCGAGGAGGGCTCAGTATTGCTGTGGTACTGGGAATGGAGGCCCCGATCCCACATGCTCCCCACTCCCTGTGCAGCTGCCACGGGCCTGTCCATTGTCACAGACCATGTCCGCTGGCACAGTGTCGGGTCATGAATGTCATGGCCTAGAAGGGGTGCCAGAGGGGCAGGCAGCCTTCCCACGGGGAGACGGAACAGAGGGGGAACCTGGCAGCCAGGAGGTGGGGTCACTGCACGGCTCTTCTCTGGGCTTTCTTCAATTTGTTCACATCTTTCCTGAAATGTGGCTCCCAGAACTGGACACAATACTCCAGCTGAACTCTATCAGCGTGGGGTAGAGCAGAAGAATGACTTCTCGTGTCTTGCTTACAACACTCCTGTTAATACAGCCCAGAATGATGGTGGGTTTTTTGCAACAGCGTTACACGGGTGATTCATATTTAGCTTGTGCTTTCAGCAGGACTCCTTCCCAGGCAGTCATTTCCCATTTCCCAATGGTGTCAAATTTGCAAATGAACTTCAACCTCCCTGGCTACACAATAGCAGATGTAAAGGTAGCCATCTTACAGCAAAAAACCTTCGGGACCAGACTCCAAAGAGAAACTGCTGAGCTCCAGTTCATTTGCAAATTTGACACCATCAGATCAGGATTAAACAAAGACTGTGAATGGCTAGCCAACTACAGAAGCAGTTTCTCCTCCCTTGGTGTTCACACCTCAACTGCTAGCAGAGCACCTCACCCTTCCTGATTGAACTAACCTCGTTATCTCCACACTGATTTATACCTGCCTCTGGAGATTTCCATTACTTGCATCTGAAGAAGTGAGGTTCTTACCCACGAAAGCTTATGCTCCCAATACTTCTGTTAGTCTTAAAGGTGCCACAGGACCCTCTGTTGCTTTTTACAGATTCAGACTAACACGGCTACCCCTCTGAAGCTTTATCAGTGCACTCTCTATGCCATTATCCAAGTCATTGAATAGAACCGGACACAGGACAGATCCCTGCAGGTCCTCACAGCTTGACTGTGAACCATTGATGATTACTAGTTGGGCACCACCTTACAGGTTTGTCTAGGCTGTATTTCTCTCGTTTGTTTATGAGCAGGTCATGTGGGACAGGATCAAAAAGCCCTACTAAAGTCGAGCTATACCACATCTACTGCGTCCCCCATCCATGAAGCTTGTAAACTCTTTGAGGCAGGGCCTGTCATTAATGGTGTGTGCATCACCCCTGGCCTTCTCCCCCTCCCCCCGGGTCTCAGGTAGGGCATCTAGATGATATAGACATGCAAACAGTAATTAACAGGGCTAGTCACAATTGCTATCTGGCTAGTCTAGATAATGTATTTATATGCCCCCCATCACTACAATATCTGGCGCCACACACTCATTAATGTATTTTCCCTCACAACAGGGCAGAGCTGTTATCCCTATTTAACAGAGGGGAAACTGAGGCCCAGAGAGACTAAGGCCCAGTTCCTCAAAGGTCTCTGTTGTTCTAAGTGACTTGCCCAAAGTCATACAGGCAATCTGTGGCAGAGGCAGGACTTGGATCCAGGCTCCCAAACCCTAGGCTAGTGCTCGAACCACTGGACCAACTCCCCTCTCCTTGGGCAGCTATGGGCCAAGAAGAAGGCGAAGCCAGGGCTGCTCTTAGCAGAGGGCCCGCCTCTCCCACCCTTCTCCTTCATGTCTCTTCACATGTGGCTGTGTCACCCCTGGTCTGTGTGCGTTACGCAGCCCCCTCCCAGCCTAATCCACAGAGCACTGGAACCTGTCTCTATAGGCAAGGTGCAGAGACACGGGTATGCAGTGTGGGCTGAGATGGCGGCTGTCACATCTGCACAGCACTTCCTGTGTTCTGGGCACCAGGGTGTGAACAGGACTGGAGTCTGAGCAGCCGGGAGTCACACCCACCCAGTGACGCTGAGCGTGCTGCGGGCCAGCACGGATGGAACAATTCTTATGATAACTAAGGGCTGAACTGACGCCAGTGGGAATCGCGAGGGCTCGGGATCAGGCCCTTTCCCCCGTCTCTCTCTTCCGACAGGGTTTTGCATTGTTGCGGGCTGGCAGATGGCCTGTCCCTCTCCCGGCACATCACACATCAATAGCTGCACTTTAAAAATGACCTGCATGGGAGAAAGAAACTGGGCTCGGCCCTGTTTACACGAGGGAGGCATGAAAGGGATTTTATCAAAAACCAGTTTTCTCCCTTTCAGCTTCTTTTCCCGTTAGAAATCCAGGCTGGGCCGGCCCTGGGGCAGAGCAGGGGACTCCTGAACTGAGCACACAGCAAGAGCCCAGAGTGAAGCTGCTGCAGCTGAGAGGGGAAGAGAATTTTAACCCCTTGCTGTTCGTTTAACACCATTTAACTCTAAGGCCCAAGAACTCACAGGAGAAAGGACATCTCTGTTCAAATCTCAACGCATTCCCCCAATTACGTTTTGAGAGCAGGCAACTCACAGCTGAGTCCCTCCCGGAGTCCTGCAGCAAAGTCAGGGCAACGCAGGACTTCACATTCCAGAGATTCCTTTATGGTCAGAAAAAGCAGAAAATATCATTTTAAAAACTTAAAAAAATACAATATAGCAAAGCAACCTTTCTGGCCTCTTTTATCCATCAAAACAAAGCAACTCAGGACACAAATCCAACTTTAAAATGCCCCTGAAGGTCACCTTTAACTAATGAATCCCTACAGCAGGGGTCGGCCACCTTTCAGAAGTGGGGCGCCGAGTCTTCACTTATTCACTCTAATGTAAGGCTTCGCGTGCCAGTCAGACATTTGAACGTTTTTAGAAGGTCTCTTTCTAGAAGTCTATAATATAGAACTAAACTATTGTTGTATGTAAAGTAAATAAGATTTTTAAAATGTTAAGAAGCTTCATTTAAAATTAAATTAAAAAGCAGAGCCCCCCGGACCGGTGGCCAGGACCCGGGCAGTGTGAGTGCCACTGAAAATCAGCTCGTGTGCTGCCTTTGGCACAGGTGCCATAGGTTCGCTACCCCTGCCCTACAGCCTTCTGAGGGGTAGGTCAAGACTCTTCCCCCATTGCACAGCTGGGGAAACTGAGGCACAGAGAGCAGAAGGATCTCTCCCCAGGTCACGCAGCAAGTGGGTGGCTGAGCCAGGATCAGGAAACAGCAGGTCCTGGTTCCTAGGCCTGTGGTCAATCCACTAGACCAAGATCTGTTCAAGGAAACAAAGAGACACTGGATCCCGCTGGGGTCCCACCCGGACCGGTAGGGCAGGACCGTTCCCCAGGCCTTTGCTCCTGCAGTTCTGCCCATGGCTGCAGAGCCAGGTGGGCTAGTGAGCTGGCACAAGCACCGTGCTGCCAGGTGGTCTGCTCCATCCCCTCCCCTCCTTCCTGCCCATCGCCAGCACCAGCGCCAGGCCCAGGCTCCGCGGCAGACAGCGGGAGCTGGGAGAGCCTGACAAACGACTGAGGAGGGCCCGGGACGCCCAGCCCATCGCGAGGCCTTTATTGTGCCTGACCTACAACCAAATACCCAGGCCCTTGTTTCCCTGGCGACACCTGAAGGCCTACGTCTCCTAGCAACTGGGAACAATGGCTCCTGGGAAAGGCACATGCAGCATTTCCTCGGTGGGCTGCTGGGTCCCGCGATGGCTCGGGGCTCCTGCCCGCGAAGCCCAGGGAGGGATCCAAGCCACCACCGCGGTCCCTGCCTGGGCCACTGAGGGCTTGGCGCTGCGCGGGCCAGGGCGGGCGGAGGAAACGCTCACCCACCTGTGCAGGTGTTAGCTGGCTTTAAACAAAAGTGTCTTTGAGAACGTTCCCTGCCGCTTCCCCCTCCCTGGGCTGCGCTGAGACGCCCAGCCCCCGTGCTCCCCTTCCCCGGCCTGGCTGCAAATCCACCCCTTCGTGCCGGTTTTTGGGCACTGATTTATTTCTGTTTCCAGCGCCGCGCACCTGGATCACACACGGATAAGCTCAGCTGCCGCGGAGTGTGTGCTGGGAAGGGGATTGTCCCCCAGAGCCCTTCGTAACCTCAATAACACGAGCGCTGCTTGCCTCAGAGCATCTCTGCTACTCAGGAAATGAAACACTAGTCTCTAGTGGTTAGAGCACAGGGCTGGGAGCCAGGATGCCTGAGTTCTCTTCCCAGCTCTGGGAGGGGAGTGGGCTCCGCTGGTTAGAGCAACTGGGAGTCAGGACTCCTGGGTTCTGTTCCTTGCCCTTTCTCGAGAATGTGGGGTTGGGCAAGTCACTTGGCAGTGTAGTGCCTCAGTTTCCCCAGCTATATAATGGCTGTACTATTTCCCACCATCCCAGGCAGCTGGGAAGACGTTTGCCACCAGGCATTCTGAGAGGCACAGGTGGGAGGGAGCATATTAGCAAAAGTCATTCTTGCCGTGGCCTTCCCTCCAGAACCTCTCTGCTCCAATGCTGGTAACCTGGAGAGCTCCAAGCACCTGGACTCCCTCCAGGTAACCCCTCCCCCACACTGTCCCTCTCCCACCCCAGCCCCCGCTGGAGAGGAAGCGGGGCAGTGAGGAAGAGACGGGGATGGGGGGGGAGTGCTGAGGACACCCCTTCGGAAAACCACCCGTGATTCCTGCCTCCCAGTTTACAGAAAACACGTCTCCAGTAACCAACGGCTCTGTCAGGGGAGTAACAATTCATCCAGCTTTTCCTGCCTTTAAGAAAAACACACACAAAGTGGGACTGAAGCCTGGGGGCGGGGGGTGCTGAGGAGACACAGTAATCCACAGGCTGTTTAATAGCACAGACGCTCCAGCAGACTCCAGCCAAGGGGGAATTAACGCCAGACATCTATGTCTAGGTGTCTAAGTGGGGATAAGCACGGATGATCATTAATTTAACCCAGCCAAGAGTCTGGGGAACAAATTCCCTTCTTCCTAGACCAAGCCCGCTCCACGACAGGTTTTTAGCACACATGCACGGACACTGCCAGAGACACACACTCCCTTACACACACTACTAGTGCATTTCGCTCCAGCTTAGGCTGAGCACACCGCAGGTGAGCTCTCTCAGCCTGGCACAAAGAATCCGAATCCCAGACGTGCAGGACTGGAAGGACCTCAGTAGGTCGCCTGTCCAGGCCCCAGCACTCGCGGCAGGGCTACGGAATAACTGGCCCATCCCTGGCAGGTGTGTGTCCAACCTGCTCTTAAACACCTCCAGCGACCGAGATTCCACAACCTCCCTGGGCAATTTATCCCAGCGCTTAACCACCCTATCAGTCCCCCTCCCCCTCAGTCTTTGCTTCTCCAGACTAATGGTTTTGTTTCACCATAACCAGCTGCAATGCTATCGAGTCACCCGAGTGTGAAACAGGCACATTTTCCTCACATTAACAAAAAACAACAACTATTCCTTCGTTATTCACTGGATTCACTCTATCTCAGCCACACGATGTGAGCGACGCAGGTCTCTGGCCTGTGCTCTGCAGGTCAGAATGGAGGGTCAGGCTGGTCCCTTCCGGCCTCATCATCTAGGAATCCATTAAATGGATCCACTTCCTCCATAGCTCGTCTGTCTAGCTACCGGCTTAGAAGCAGTCTGGCCCCAACCGATGTAGGGACTGGACAGCACAACGTGGGCCCACATCTGTGTCTGGGTGGTAACAACATCCCTTACTTCCCTGTGTCGCTGCCGGCCCCACCTCCCCGCGGTGCTGCCCAGGAGGCTCTGCCCACAGACGGGTAAGGGAGCTGGCAGCATGTCTGCTGCTGGTGTGGGCAGACGGAGTTTTGCAGAAGAGGGAGCCGTGGTTCAGCTAATGGGGGAAAACGCGACGGCACCTGGCGGATTCTGCGCAAGGCCCCATGGGGCAGCACAGACAGGCACCCAAACCATGTAAGTGGTCGGCACGGAGGGAGAACAGCCGGTTAGCGGTGCCAAGGGAGGAGGGCCAGGGATGGAGCTGGGCTGGAGCCGACAGACAGCAGGGGAGGGGAGAACAGAGAGCCAACAGAGGAGGTCAGCGAGGTAGGAGGGGGGCCGGTGAGCGCAGTCCCTAAGGCCAAAGGAAGGAGAGCATCTGCAGCAAAGGGAGCAATCAGTCACAGGAACGTGTGAGAGTAACACCGTACCAAGAGAGCCCAGCTACTGGCCTGGGTTGAGGCAGAAGGCTGCTCCCGTGATTAAAGGCACCCAGGGAGACTCAGTTCCCAGCTCTGTCACAGCCGCCCTCTATAACCTAGGGCAAGTCCCTGCATCTCTCTGGCCTCAGCTCCCACATGCGAACTAGGGATAATAATTCATCCTTTCAGTGGCGCGTCTCTCCAGCCCGTACGCTCTGCCGGGCAGGACTCTATGGAATAGACAGCACCCACTGGGACGCAGCCCTGTCCTCCGCTGGGATCTCCAGGCACCACTGTCCTACAAAGGATTAATACTCCCAGCAAGCGTGGCGTGGCTGCAGAGCTCCTGAGCAAGTCCCACTGGCCTCCACATCATGCCGCACTCAGCCCGCGCCACGCGTGGCAGGAAAGCCAGTCTGAAAGAAGGGCTCAGAGGGATTTTTTAAAAATTGCACCGGTTTTATTTCTTGCATCCCTCCGCACAGGGCTTCACGCTCACTTAGCACCAGGATTCGGAACGGCCCAGGTCTGCCTAGGGATGGGAGGAAAATTATCACGGCAGTTTTATTTGTGAGGTCTGATAGTTCATAATATCCAGAGCCACAGAGAAGTGGGATTTTGGATGGGATAGAGAGCACAGTTCTAGCCCCAATGGCTGTGATGTACTGGAGATTATTATGTATATTACGGTCATGCCCTAAAGCCTGAATCAGGACTGCCCCCCCACACACCCCCGGCACAGGACACTGCAACAAACCCATTGTCAGACCCAGTCCCAACTCTGAAGAGCTCCACACGGCACAGGGGCAAGCCTGAATCCTCCTCATCCTGGTGGAATTTATGGAGACAAATTTGCCATCTGGAGGACACGGGGGGAGGAGACATTTCCTCGGAGAGGCTGTTTCAAAAGGGGGCTGCTTGAAGCACTGCTGGGTTTGGCTTGTTAGAAGTATTCTCGCTGGTGAGAGATCAGTGGGCAGGTGAGGCAGTACAAAGTGCATCGTAAATGAAGTTTAATCAGAAGGCTCTGCAAATTCCCCTGTCTGCTGGCTGCCTGGGCATACGTAATGAGTTGGCAGACGATTGCCTTGTCTCTCCATTTCCTATACTCCAATTACTGAAGGACAGGAATCCTTCCTTTTTTTTTAACTATCTGAACTGGAAAAAACCAAAGAGAGAAGGTGTTTTTATTCTGCTACTGACATCGATAAACAAAGGATTAGCTCTTTGTTTAACTCTTTTGGTGGAATGGCGCCTAGGTGGGCAAACATTCTGTAATGTATGGGAGGAGCTGAAAGGGGATTTGGGGAGACAAAAGAGTTCCTTCATGTTTGAACAGCTCAGTATTCAGTAGTGCTGCCCCAGCGTTAGGAAAATTAAGCTTCTACTTGCTGTTGATTGTCTTGTGAGCTGCAAATATCCATTTGTTGGAATGAAAAGGGAACCCAGGGGCGAGTAGGTGCCATTTAAACGGTGCAAATGATGGTACAAAATACGAGGGGTAGTGGATGCTTGTTGGACGTGCAGCTGAACCGAAAACTGAAGCCAACTTTTTTTCTTTTCTTTTTTTGCCTCAGAGCTCGATCCAAATCCAAACGTTCTGACTAGCGCTAGAACCATCATAATCACACATTCCTGATTATTAACCGTTTGTTTTCAGCAGTGCCCACAACGTGCTGGGTACTTTCCAGACATGAACAAACGCAAGTCCCTGCCCCAAATCACTTACCAATTACAGAAAGACAAACAGAGAGAGGACAAGGAAAGCGTGTGGGATCTCTGAAGCTATGTCTACACTACAGCTTAGAATCACAGAATCGTAGGACTGGGAGGGACCTCGAGAGGTCGGCTAGTCCAGCCCCTGCACTCACAGCAGGACAAAGTATTATCTAGCCCATCCCTGACAGGGGTTTGTCCAACCTGCTCTTAAACACCTCCAGATTCCACAACCTCCCTGGGCAATTTATCCCAGTGCTTAGCCACCCTGACAGTTAGGAAGTTTTTCCCAATGTCCAACTTAAACCTCCCTTGCTGCAATTTAAGCCCATTGCTTCTTGTCCAATCCTCAAAGGTTAACGAGAACAATTTACCTCCCTCCTCCTTGTCACAACCTTGTGTGCACTTGTTCTTACGTCGGCGTAACGTCTGGCGCTCGGGGGTGAATAAACCCCTCCCCTCAGCGACACAAGTGACCCGGGCGAGCTCTCTCCCGGCGGCTTAGAGCAGCCTAGTGCACCCACGCGGCGTAATCTCTCCCGTGTAGCCGCCCCAAGTAAAGCAGGCACGGGGGCAGTTGGCCACGGTAGGGGATATAGGGCCCCAGCCTGCCCAGTGCTGAGGAAACACTGGAGGCTAATGAACACCTAAGGGCTCAAGCCTGTGCCGTATTAATTACACCATTGTGTGAGAGGGCGGGGGAGGGGTATCTCCAAGCCGACTCAGCCACAGTCTTTCTTTTCTGACACCCAAAATGCACCAAATGGACAATGGACCAAAACAAACCCCCAGAGCCAAATGCCCCCGACTCAGGGAGGGTTCAGATTTGGACCCCAGATCTGTGGGGTGGGCCCATCTCAGACTCTAACCAGGGACAGGGCCGGGGCTGGTGGGCACTACAGTGGGAAAAACTGTTCAGACAAGACTTTGGAGAGTCCCCTAGCGTTTAGCTTGTGCGCCGGTTTGTGCGGTGAGACGCACAGGCATTAAGTGGCATTAAGGTCCAGGCCTTCAAAAGTCATGAGATCAAGTATCAGGGGGTAGCCGTGTTCGTCTGTATCTACAAAAACAACAAGGAGTCTGGTGGCACCTTAAAGTCATGAGACTGGCTTAAAAAAGTCACGAGACTTTTAAAAAAAGAGGGGGTGGGGGGGGGTCTTTTGCTATTTGCTTTCTGGCTTCTGCGCCTGTAGAATCCCATTTCAGACTTTTCTCCACAACCATGAGAACTAGAAACGTTTTCTGAGTGAAAGCGGAGCTCCCTGTGGAACCACCTGATTCAGGAGTTGGGGCTTTACAACCAACCTGTGAGCGCTGGCGACCCTGGTTTGCTCCTCTACAATGAGCCTGGGTAAGACACGGCCTCTGGGAACTGCAGCCAGGCCCCACGGCCCAGGCCCAGGCTTTAGTCCCAGAGCAGCACATGCCAGCTCCAGCCTAGGGGTTCAGGACAGTGTCAGACTGCGGAGATCTCTGGTTAGCAGGGAGGGGGCCTGGCCCTGCTCCAGTGACCTCTGGGACCGGCCCCGGGTCCAGGGAACAGCGGTCCCAAAGCCACCTCTTCTTCCCTACAGTTCCCCAGTAGCTGGCTGGGCCATGGGGCAGGGGCTAACTCTAGCTGAGTGCCCCACACCTCGTACAGGGACAGGGGAGGCGGCCCGGGGAAGGAGCAAGCAGTTGACGACTCTGAACCGCAGGCCTGACTCCAGGACAGCGGGCGACTGCCAATCTCTGGGGCCCACGTCTCCAGAGCCTGCCCCACTGCGGCCAGGCTGTAGCCCTGGGGCTCCTCCCTGGGGTCTCTGCTTCCCCTTGGATCAGCCCTTTCTCCTCCAGGCCTGGCCGCAATGCTCCCACCCGTCTGCGTGGCGCTCCTCCCTCCGGCGCTGCTCGGCCTGGCTCCCGGCCTGCCCGACGCTCTGCCACTCGGCTGCCCCCTCTTTTCCTAGGTAACCTCCCCACCTATCAGTGCCTCATTTGTCTCCCTGCAGTTCCTTGGAGCTGTCACCAGCCACAGTGACTCTTTGTTCCTCTGGGCTTGTGCGGAGCCTCCCCTCTGGAGGCAGACACCCGGGGGGGTGGGGGGGGCTACATTCTCAGAGCGTAACGCCACCGCCCCCCCGCCCAGCAGAGCAGGCAGAGGGGGACTCAAACACCCCCTCCCCCTGATTGGTATTCGGTGAACACCTTCCGGCCAGGCTCTCTCTGCCACTGACAGAGGGGCCTTTGTCGGGGTGCAGCACCTGGCACCCCCTGCAAAGGGCAAGCGCAGCCCGGCTGCCGAGGAGCCCCCTTGCCCTGGCGGGGAAGAGGGAGAGACTGACGGTGGGGGCACACCGCGGCAGACAATCTGTGCCAGGCACACTGCTCCAGAGCGAACATCACGGGCACACAAGCCAGGCTGAGGAGAGCCCGGCCTAGACAGCCACCTGCATCCCCCTCCACAGCTCAGCCAACGGACCCCAGAACAGGGGCCAGTGACCCGTCTCCCAGAACCCGAGGGCTTTCCGGTCCCAGAGCAGGGCTCAGGTGGTGAGCTCCTCAGGGCAGGGCCCGTGACTCAGACTGGTCCACGCACCTCCCCGGCCCTCAGCAAACAACGAATAGGAACCCTTGGCCTGGCACTGCCCTGCCTCCTTCAGAGAGGTTCAGACCTCCGGCACAGCCCCAGCCCCGTGATTCCTTCCTCCAGCCCGTGTGGAGTCCGGCGCACCTGCGCAAAGGGAATGTCCCCCGCTACCAGCAGCGCGAGCGCATGGAGAACCCCAATTCCTGCCTCTCACAGCTGAGAGTGGAGAACCCAGCCCCCCGCCAGGCCCAGGCTACGGGCGTTCGAGGGACCTGGTGTGCCTACAGACCTGGGCGTCAGAGCAGGCGTCTGTGAGGCTTGGTGGGGAAACGGACACAGGAAGAGAAGAACTCCAGGCTCCCCCGTAAGGGTTCTAGGACCTCCGGCCATGCAGCATGCACCCAGCGAGGGCTGCGGCTCCACTGGGAATCTATTTGGGGGAATCCCTCACCCCCCTCGGGGGGCAGCGATGGCGGGAGCACTAATGGAGAAAGGACTCGGGCATCCTGATCAGTCCCTGGTTTACCACCACACTCCCAGCATTGCTCCCACTGGTGGAGCCGCAGCAGGGACGAGGCCAGCAGCGAGTCCTGGGCAATTGCCCCAGTCACTGGCAGACGAAGCTCTAGCTAACCTTTCCCAGCGCTTGACACACTTGTCTCGGGGGGGGGCTCAAGTCAATGACTTCCATTGGGAAATCCACTCACTGCTCAGCCTATGTGCGAAGACTGGGGCGGAGGGCAGGCTACAGGAGGGAAGGGCAGTGGAGAATCAGGCCAGAGGAAACCAAAGCGTAGCCAGATGCCAAGTCTGGCTCATAGGCTGGCAGCCAGGTGTCAACGACTTCGTTTTACAAGCCTCACCGTGTATGTGTTGTGGGCGGTGCAGGGGAGGGGGCCTGGTACAGGAGCCAGGCCCTGGGGCCGAACAAACCAAACCAAGGGGCAGAGATTCCAGTCAGCCAACAAAGGCTGAAGATCATCAGCTGGATTTTAACGAGCTGTCACCTTGGGCGAGTTCCGCAGCCTCCTGCCGAGGCTGTAATGAGATCAGCGGGGCAGGGGGACATGTGTAAGCGTGCACCAGGCCTCTGGGTTGCAGGAGGGTGTCTGGGTGCACGTGGAGCTGGCAGTGTGCGCGTGTACTGACCCAGGTGTAAATCAGATGGCGCCCCGCTGATGTCAGCGATGCGAACGCTGGGATAGGACAGGCGGCAGACCCGAGGCAAGCTCTCCAAGTCCACGCTGCGGCCGAACGGGCAGGGAACAATTCGATGACAGGCTGCTCGGGGCGAGTCTCAGAGATAAGGCAGGGTTTATGCTGGTCACGGCTAGTCCCTGGACTCCCCTTCAAAGGGAAGGAGAGACACAGGCTCTCCCGGGCAGGGGGGAACGGTGCCGGGGCTCCCAGCGGAGGTGCTGGAAGAAGGGTGCGGGAACCCAGGCGAGGTGAGCACTTCACACAGCAGCTCTTCTGGTCCCTGCTACAGACAGATGCAGAGTCCAAACAGGCCCTGCTCCCAGTCACCACCTCTGGCTCTGCAATGCCCCTCCGCCCCGACCTGCGGCACCCCTCCTATTCACCGCCTCGGTTCCAGACCTTCCTTCTGGCTGGCCAAGGCTGGCAGCTGGCCATTCTCAGTCCCCTTGGATAGCACTGACCAGGGGCTGTTGCCTCTCTAGGAGCTATGGAGTTGCCCTTCTCCATGCAGGCCTCCTCCAGATGGGCAACAGCCACCAGTGCCAACCGTGGGAGGAGGCAGAGACCTCTGCCCCTCCCTGAACGGCCTGGATTCACGGGGAAGCACTGCCACGCTGCTGGGAGACATGCCACGTCGCTCATATCCAGACCTCCAAGAAAGGTGGGGAGAGGCTGCTTCAGGTGTCCACCTGCTTTCCAACTGCCAAACAGTCCCAGGTGCTTCTGATCACAGCTGCCCCCAGCCCCTCTGGCACCCAGGAAATGCCCCGCCGGCAGCTGAGTGCAGGCATGGCATTCCTGTCCCAATCGGCACTTCCGCGGCACAGGGGTCATGCACGAGCCGTGAGGCAGGGGCTGGGGCCACTGGGTGGAGGGATGGGGGGGTATCAGAGCCCACCATACCCAACCAGAGACACAGAAACCTCTAGCGGGGTCCACCCCGCACGCCCAAGCTGCCTGCCGTCACGCCGCGGCAGCTCAGGGACCGGAGGAGGGAGCAATCCGGCAGCTAAGGGGCCCTGACGCCAGAGGGGACGGCTCTGGAATAGAAACCCTTTCACGGATGGTAAATGATAGAGCTGGAAATGGGAAAGGTATCTCAAGTCCCATCATGTTAATTTCCCCAGGGGTCAGTGCAGGCTTGTGCCCAGCAGTCTGTTCTCCTGGGGGAGGCGTTGTCTCGTCTCGTGTTAAATTACCCAAGCGACAGGCTTTCCCTCATTTCTTCTGGGAGACGAACCCACAGTCAGGGCAGCCGAGCGCTAGGGTTACTGGAGAACAGGCTATTTCACTGTAAAGCACAAATCTAACCGTTTGGACGCTAACACAAAGTGGGGTCCGTGGGGAGAGAAAGGGGCTATGACTCCGGGGGGAACCCAACCCTTGGATTTCCCGACTGGGCTGTGTTTAAAGTCTGGACCCCAGCACTGCGCTGACACGTGTTTGCTCTTGGCTCTCTTTGATCAATCACCTCCGTTTTGTAGCACTGGTCCCCCCAGGGAATTGGGGAGAGGAGCCCTCGCTGCTCGGGACTCCCAAGCTGCCCCTGGCATGGACACAGCCCACCTGAGTGGCAGACTCAGGCAGCGACGGCCACCTTGCTTTGTTACTAATCAATGAGCAGCCTCCCGCTGCGCCGGCCCATCAGAGCGTTGTTCTGCGGGGAGGGATCCTTTGCACTTGTCCCATCACTGAGTCTTTGCCTGCTCGTCTAAACACAACTGGGTCCCATTCAGTCCTGGCGTAAGAGTTAAACCCGCAATGAATCTCGCTCTAGTCTCAATGTCTGACTCCACTAGCCTCCCGTGGCCACAAGACATCCGGCTGCAGGCCGTCTGCAGCTCGATTCCATCAAATAACCCGAGCCCAGCAGCGACCCCGGCAGGGCACCGCTGGTACTGCACCACTCACCACGCTACCATTCCCGATCCGCATAATCCGGAAGCACCGCTACTGTTCTCTGGTGACAGGGCGCGGCTGGCTTGCCTGGCCCCCGAACCGCCTGGGAGTTTTGTATTGACTCACTGGTAGCAGGAGCAGATCCCTAGGCTGGCACAGAGCTTCGGCAAACTGACGGGCCATGTCTTCTTTTTGAAGACTGGTCCATATTTCCTCACTCTCAGCTGTCTGCTCTCAGACCTGTGCCGGACCGGGCCGGCGAGTGGTGGCTAACCGAGCCGCCCACTCTCGGCAGAGCTGACGGCGGCTTTTACTTGCTCCTGCTGACCGGTACGTGGAGGCTGACATTTTGACAGTGCCCGGGGAGGCTGGCGGCCCCACTTCAGACACCGGGAAGGGCCCCTGTTCCTGGGCGCTGGGCTCCAACACCCCCAAGATGTCTCAGGTTCACCCCCAAACTCAGGAACCACTTTGGAACATGCCCTCCCTAAGCCGTCTGTCCCCATCCTACATGTGTTCTCACACTGACCTTGAGTTCACAGCTCCCTGCGGTAGCGTCCTCTGACAGAGCGGTTCTGTCTCCCAGCCATTGCAGGACCATCTGCTGCTGGATTGCTAGCGGCATCTGATCATATTGCTTTCCTCCTCCCCCGGCCCTTTGCTTGCTTTTCCTTTTAACATCCCCTTATTTATAGTATTTCTTAACACCTCTGGCTACCAGTTTTCCATCCCACGCGCCTGCCTCCCTGACACTGTTCCTGCCGTATTTAGCCGCCACCATACGTTCTCGCTCTGCTGTTGTGGCCTTTTCCCCATCTCTCTCTATCACAGTGCCTGGTGGCAGCTGCTAGAGGGAAGCAATTTCTGGAGAGAGGTTTAAAGGCAGGGTGGGGAAGCAGAGAAAGAAGAAATCCAGGGCAGTTCTAAGAAATATCCCACAACCCCTTCCCAGTGCAGGATTCTGGGAGCCACTGGAAAAACACTCACAGGCCTGGGATCAGGCGCTCTCAGAAAAGCTGGGGAAAAGCCTCCAGCCCCCCTCTCCCTTCTTGCCTTTCAGCCTGACGGATGCGTGATGGGGGCTGGGAACCGCGTGCGTGGGGAGCGAATGTAAATGTGTTTAGCTGTGCAGAGCCCAGCCTGAGAGCCAGGGTCACCTTCCTGCCTTGGTAATTTTCCTTGATGGAAAGAAAGATCCATTTTTAACAGCTCTGCATTTCGCGGGAGACCCCGTCCTCCCGACTGCATTAGGAGGGGAAACCGCAGGGTCTTTGTTCTTCCGTCCAGCGCTGACAGTTTAATTAAACCCAGTTTGTGAAGGGGTCGGCGAGGTCGCGCGTTCTCCAGTGAAATCTCAGATCGCCCCATTTCCAGCCACCGGGGCCGATTAATGAGTTAGCCCCTGGTTCCGGCAGAGATGTAAACAAGGGAGCACAACGCACTGACTTGCCTGCCTGGCTCTTTCTGCCAGCTATTCTGGGGCTCTTCTGCCCCCGGATCCTTCCCTGCCTCACACCTTGGCACGGACACAAAGGATTTGGGCCACCCCGTTAGCAGCGGCTTTGTCCCCACATGCAGCTGGGGCTGGCCAGAAAGAAGGCAGGGGACAAGCGCAGAGTACAGCGCCGTGGGCAGGGGGCAGACCAGAGCAGCGAGGCACTCATCGGCCTCCGTTCATGTCAATTCAGGAAACGAGCCGCTGGATATCCAACCTCTCCCTGCGCTTGCCCTGCCCCAGACCTGATCGTTGTCTGCCCCACCCCAGCCTGACAAGGCAGGCCCTCGTGGGACCCTGTCCGAGGGAGGGTCCTGTAGCATCAGACAGGTGCCCCCGCCTTCTCAGCTGAGGCCTGAGCAGAGCACATGGCCAGGCCCAGGGCACCGGGCAACCACCCCGCGGGAGTCTGGGAGAGACACCTTAGTCTTAATTCCAAGAAATGGCTCATCAGAGAACACGGCTGAACCCAGGCCGGGGTGGCGTTGGCCCTGACCAGTATCCAGCAGGGAGCCATCAGCCTGGGCTGTCCCCAGCAGTACAGGGGGAAGGGCTGGGAAAGCCAATGGCCCTGGCCATTCCCAGCAGTTCAGGGGAGCTGGGAGTGGGGCTTGGGGAGCCGACCGTCCTGCCTGTCGAGAGGTCGGGGTGAGTGAGGCCCCTGCGCCCGCATTCTGAGCTCGTCTCCGCTGGTTCTTGCCTGTCGTTCCCAGAGTTCAGGTCAGGTCAGAGGCTCTGAGCCAATTCCAATCCCCTCCATGACGGGGACGGAGAAACGCTCTTTGCAGCACGGAGCCGAGTCACTAATGGGCTTTCAGACCATAACATGCCACAAGAGTGGATTGTGATTGGATACTCCGGCCTGGGAGTCAGCAGAGCTGGGCTCTGTCAGGCTCCGACCCTCGCCAGCGTGTGCCCCCACTGCGTGCCTCAGGTTCCCAGCTGTTCCTCCCGCTCACTCTCCCGGGGCTCTGGGGGGCGGTTTGGGAAGGGCTTCAAGACCCACCGTACAGTGGGGAGCGCTGCACGGCCAGCATCTCCCTGCCTCGTTGCTTTACTAACATGGCAATGAAGAGTCACAGATGTCCAGGCCAGAGGGGACCGTACGGAGCCTTCGGCCTGGCCCTGCAGGGCACAAGCCACAGCACCTTCCCCAGCCCACAGCTGTAGGCTGAGCTAGCGCGGGTGCCTTACCCACGATTTAACACTGCCACGTGACACAGAATCCACCTGGCCCCAGGTATGTCGTTTCTATGGCTCGTGTCTCTCACCCTTAAAAACGCGTGCTGCATTTTAAGTCTGAATTTATCTAGCTTCAGCTTCCAAGCGCTGGATCTCGAAGTGCCCTCTGCTCTCAGCGATCCCTCCCCAGCAGGGCCGGCTCCGGCACCAGTTTGCCAAGCAGGTGCTTGGGGCAGCCACTCCGGAGAGGGGCGGCACATCCAGCTGTTCGGCGGCAATTCGGCGGACGGTCCCTCACTCCCGCTCGGAGCGAAGGACCTCCCGCCGAATTTGCCGCCGCAGATCGCGATCGCGGCTTTTTTTTTTGCGCCGGTTGGGGCGGCAGAAACCCTGGAGCCGGCTCTGTTCCCCGGGCAGAGACGGAGGGCCAGACTCCATGCCGTGAATGGCATTACTCTGCAGTGGAACTGAGGGCTGAGCCAGCCATGGGAGAGGAAACCCCCCGGGCAGCACAAAAGCAGGTTTAGTCCCTGCTCAGATTTTGGGAATTTCCAGCGATCCAAGAGCATTATGTTCCCTCTCTCGGCAGCTCTCATGCCAAGCCGCGTCTCTCCTGAGCAGCTACCCTCAGCCTCCTCCCCGCTCTCCTAGCTGAGCCCCGCTACCTGGCCCTCCCACGCGCCTATCGCTCTTTGCAGGCAATACATTTGCGCAGTGGTCCCTGCTGACACACGAGCCAGAACCCATTTCTGCACTCAGACCGGCCTCTCTCTCCACAGCTCCAGCGAGGTGCTGGGGATTGCAGGGCTCAGGTGAGAAGCAATCGGAGCCGGGCACCTCTAGGGCAGCAAGCGGCACCCCCGCCAGGTGAGACTGACCTTGCTGCAGTCTGAGAGCTGGGCAGTGCCCTAGGAGTTCTGGCGAAAGCAGCCACGCCATGACTGGCTCTTGCTGGCCCTTGCCTGCCCGGGGGTCTCTGCAGGGCGGGCCGAGGCTCAGTGGTAGGGCAGCGCGGGGAACGCGGATGGGTTCTGTAGCACTATCGCCCAAGCCCAGCAGAGCCGGCTCAGCTCCCTTCATTTATCAAAGGCGCCAGCCCCAACGGAACAGCCACAACCCGACGCACAAGGCTCCCCACAGGAGATCTCCCTGCCCAGCCACCACCTGCCCTGCTGGGCAGCCTGAGACAACACAACCCCGCGCCTGCTGTGCAGGGCAGACAGGTCGGGGAGGGGAGGGGCCGTACCGCCTTGTCCGCACACTCAGGCTGCACCAGTTTCTAGTTACATTGGTGCAAAGTCCCCTGCTGACACTCTAGATTCGGTTCAAGACGGGCTTATTTCAGTTTAACTTAAACCTGTTCCTAGCTAAGCTATAGCCGCATCGCCCGAGACACATGTACAGGGAGCTAAGCGCATCTGCGTGGCCCTTGGCACTGGCTGGACTAAATCCACTTTAAATCTCCCCTCCAGGTAAACCAGTGCGACTCTGCACATAGACCAGCTCTGCTCTGGGACCCGCTCCCCTCTCAGCCCCTCTCATTGAAACCCAGAGTCTCCCGCTCGGGAGCAGTGCGGATCCGGGAGCGCCAGGGCAAGGCGGCACCCTACGGGAAATGGCTGACAGGAGCCCCGGGCAGTCTCCCACTCAGTCAGCCGCTGCCTTCCTGACTGTGCCCAGGTCACTAGCCCGTTCTGCTGCCCGGGTGGGAATCCCAGCAAAGGGAATCCCCAGTTCCCTCTGGAGCTCCAGGCTGCACAGACACTGGAGCACTGAGTGCGCCCCATGCGCTCAGCCCTGCAGGGACCAGTCACACCCCGCACCCACCTGGGCTTGCACTTCACACTGCAGGGCACGGGACAGGCTCGGCTGGCAGCCACGGCAGAGTAAATCCAGAGTAATTTAACAGACAGAGAGCGCAGTTTCTCTGGACTGACACCAGTGTAGAGAAGCAGACTCTGGCCCGGTGTCTCTGGATTCAGGATTACAGCACTGCAGACACGTCCCAGACCCTTCCTGGAATACCCTCCAATCCTCGGAGCTCCACGGTTACTGCTGGAACGTACCAGCTCCTAACGAGGACAGCAATTGTTATGAAATACACCCTACAGCAAGGGAGTGTTTGGTTTCACACACACCTTCCTCCTTCACGGACCCCGCAGCACTTCACTCGGCGAAGGATTAGACACAGGACAAGCAACAGCGCTCTGCTCAGCGCGCCTGAGCTCACGCCCCGCTTGGGATACAAACGCCAGCACAGAGACCGTGGAGTTAGCGCCGTTCGGACCATCAAAGAGCAGCCGGGATAGCTGGAAAGTCAGGATCCAGGCATAGTCACAGTTCCAAAAAACAACATTTCAGAGAGTCCTGGCAACTGCCATTTCCCCACCAGGAAAGGGCTAAAACACACTCAGAAAGGAAACGGTTGGAACAAACAACAAAAGAACAGGGAGGCCAGAGCAGAAACAGGCCAAGGGCTAAGAGCTGCCACACCACACAAAGCAAGGTCAGAAAGGATTTCAAGCTGTCCCTGCCACCCATTTGCATCCCTCCTGCACCCCCCTTTGTCCGGACACTTGCACGTTAGACCAGGAGCTGTTCAAGGCAGGGATGGTCCCTTCTCAGCTGTCTGCACAGCTCTGTGCACACCAGCATGGACTATAAATAATCACACCGTGAAGAGACAGAGAGGGAGCCGTGACAGCTCTCGCCATCCCAGACCCCGCGGGGGCCACCCCACATCTGTATCCCGCTGATGGGATTTTATTTCAGAGCCTGGTATTAAAACCCAGCACAGGTTAAAATGAAAATGTTCACGGTTTACACTCGTTACCTTAATTGTTTTTTCTTTTTATGTAATAGGAGCCTTTGAAGCAGGACGGCCCTTCCTCATGCTCCACCACCGCAGAGCTGAGACCAAGGGAAATGCCAATCCATAATTAATTGGAAGGGTGCATTATCAGCTGCCATTACATATGCCAATTTTGGGCACTGATCCACCGTTTCACACACTCCAAGCTGGCAGCCCCAGGCTGGTTTTAACCCTTTACAATACATTTGTGAATGGACTCTTGGGACCAGCTCTCTGGCGGGCAAAGGAGCTTATTCCAAACCTACTGGCTGTGCCAACAAAGCCTGCCCTGCAGCGCTGCCGAGCCGTCAGTCTAGGTGCTTTCCTGGCCCTCAGCCCCCTAGTGTGACAGCTCCTCACACTCATTCATGGGCTCTATCCTCGCACATCCCTGTGAGGCAGGAACTATTATCACGGCTTTACACCTGAGAACTGAGACATAGGCTAGAGGAAGTGACTCGCCTGAGGCCTCTCAGGGAGCCTGGGCCCCAGCCCAGTGCCCCGTCCACTAGCCCACTCTTCCCACTCACACAAAGTCCAAACCGGTCCAGCTGCTGAAGGAGATCACTGGGTCAGCAGCACCAAAGGAAACTGCTCTAAGCTACGGGGTGCACCTAGAAAGAGTCTAGGTCCGTACTGTGTGACTCATCCGCCCTCGAACCCCCGCCTCTAGAGACAGCCAACTTACATTCCAGCCAGGCTGTTGCCCACAATCCTATTAGCATCTGGTGTTTACATTTGCCGTGGAAGTTGGATGGAGACAAGGGGATGATTATTATTTAGAATTTGTAATCGCGTTGTTAAAAGACTTTCCCCCCACAAGAATGGTACCGAGAACCCAGCCACCCACAACGGCCAAACCGCCCCGACAACCACAGCCCGGGGACAAACCAACCCGCCACAAGAAAATTCACAACAGTTTAAAAAGCACAAACTCTTCCTCAAGCAGAATTTTCACCCTCAAAAATGAGACGTGGCAGACGCTCCGTGGAGCCCCCAGGGCTATTGACTTTACACAGGAGGTGCCCAGATACCACGGTGCTGGACACAGGCTGGACGGACAGATAGAAGATCTGTAAAAAGAGAGAGGCAAGGCCCGTATACAAGCTCCCTTGTAATGTACAGCCACACTCCTCTCCCTTCTCCTAGCCGCTAGAACTCCGGCTCCTGACTCCCGTCTAACCTTCTGCTCATCTTGGCTGCAATACAAATCAAATCGGGGAAAAACACTAACTAGGTCTCATCGAAGCTCCGGTTCTCCAGCATTCCCCACAGCCCCGGCCTGGCTTGATTCTATTAGCAGCATTACGGGGACTCGCTGTCCCTCTGGGCACTTACACAGCGCTCAGGGCCGGGTGTCTGAGCAACGCTGCCTCTGTTTTGTTGCACCAAGTCTGTATCAGCCCCTGGGGCATGGGGGTTATTCCAGCCAGAGCAGGGGTAAGAATCAGCGTGTTCTCAGGCTGGGGAGACGGGGGGTTGAGCTCTGCACGGGGTGGGGACCAGCATGGACTGACCCCCGGGACATCCGCAGGCCTGAAACTCGCCTGGGAAGAGAATCCGGCTGGGGGATCAAACCCTCCGCCAACCGCTCATGGCGTTTCCGAGGTAAAGGAGCTAATGGGAGCTCAGTCGCTGACCAATGGCAAAGCGCCAGATCAAGTCATCTGGTGCCATAGTAACGGCTGCCTCAGAAACGGGCCCTTTTCAGGGTGCTTGGCACAGGCCACCCCGTCTCTTGTCCTTTTCTCTCACACACAAAGCGGAGGAAACAATCTTCCAGCCACTTCCCCTCGCCCCCTCCCCCCAGCCTCCGCACCTGGAGGGGAGCAGGGCCCGGCCTGTGCTGAGAAATGGCCTGACGCATTTTCTCCCCGTCCCCGGGGGAGCCCCTAACAACAGGGGCCAGCGCTGGGCTCGGAGCGAGCCAGGCTGCTCCTTCGCAGGCCCCTCTGGAGATGCCCCTTGTCAGGACCCGCTGCCCAGCGTGCCCCCTCCAACGCAGGCCAGAGCAGCCATGGGACCCGCTGGGCACCGAGTGGCAGGAATCCGCCTGCCCAGGGCCTGTTCAGACACTTCGGGGAACGCTCGCCAGGGCGCGGTGCCGAGGGAAACCCAGCTCCCCTCGCCCCCAGCATCCCACCACCACCACGGGAGCCATACAAATAACACACAGCCCCGTGGCGGGTCTGCCCCGGCACCTCTCCTGCACCAGGCGCAGCGCCCCCAGAGCCCCAGCCCCTTCGGTGGCTCCCGTCCCGTCTCCCCCACCCCACACACTTCCATCAGACAAGGGCCTGTTTCCTTCTACTGAAAGGCTGTGCAGTCCCTGCCTCAGATCCAGATGCATCCCGACGCGCTAATTAGTGACTGAAGGTTACTGCTGCCTTTGCATTCATTATTGTTTTATTAGCAGCTGCCTCCTTGCTTTCACCTTCCCTCCACCATCGCCCGCCTCCCCTTGGGCCAGGCACACTTCACAAGCCGGTCTGGGGACGGGAAGGGTGAAGAGATAATTAAGGAGACACCAAACAAGGGAACTCAGCTCTCTCGGGGCCAGCACGCCCTCCCAGGCTGCAGGTCGCCCGCACGGAGAGAACAGCAGTGCGGCTGCATCCCCCAGTCCTTCAGCACCCCTGGAATGAGGCTGAATGTGCAGGCGGAGGGGTTAGATAGTGGCCCAGCCCAGCACCCAGAACGCACTTGGCACCTCTCACTTCCCCTCTCTGTGCACACACAGAACAGAAGTGGAAAAAGGAACCACGGCAGATGTCGGTCACACCCCGGCCACCCAGCGGCCACCCAAAAGGGGCCCTGAGAACATCCCCCCCAAGAGAGAGAGAGGTTCCAGCTCTGTCCTGCCCCGGCTCTTGGCAAGCGCTGAACGCACAGACGGCTGTCTCCGTAGAGCACATGCTGCCTTCTCAGCCGGTCCCTGCCCAGCAAGAACCAAGGGGCAAAGGCACTCCAGAAAGATTCACGCAACGACACGTGCTACAAATTCCATTCTTAATCCTCAGAGCTCAGGCCCAGCCTGCGCGGGCTCCCGACGATACCAGCCACTCACAAGTCGTGCAACCCAGAGACACGCTGCACCAACAAACCACCATCCTGGGAAACAAGGCGCACAATGGAGACTTTGGACTCCAAGACAAGCGTGCCGCTGAGCCGGAGAAAGCACTTCCAGCACTGCCAGCCCGCAGCATCCAGCAGTAGCGTCTCCTCCAGCTCGCACCCCAGGCAAAAGGGCTCCCCCCTACACACCAGGATATACACACGCAAGGAAATGCTCTCCAGGCACAACAGAGCTCCCGGCACTACTGGGGAAAGTTCCCCTACCAAACTGCTCCATGACAGCCAGGAGAAACCCATGTCTGACACTTGGCTTTGCACCCCAATACCTCAGCCCTCTCCTCCCAGTTCCTCCACCGCCACGCTTCTCTAAGGCCCAAAGAAACACCGGTTTCCAACCCAGCTGCCTTGCTAGCCAGCCAGAACGTGCCACGCCCAGAAACCAGCTCCTAGAATGCCAGCTGGAGTTCAGCATGGCGGCACAAATTGAAAACCAGCAGCCCCACCTTCGGGAGCAAGTCTAGCTCGGCTGCAATCAACACAGCAGCTCAGATATCCCATCCGTGCAGACTGACGCTTCACACAGCACACGCCGCTCTACCAGAATCAGCAAGGTGTTTCACACAAAGATGGGCTTTGCTGCTGGCCTCCACCCCCTGCTTAGGGCTCGCCATGATGGTTCATCTCTCACAGACAGCAGGGTAAATCCAACGTAGCTCTGTCCAAGTCGATGGGGTTACACCAGTATAAGTGAGTTTAGAATCAGGCCCACAAGGGGAGCCAAAGGAAAGACATAGGAAAGGTATGGGAGAAACCAGAGCTCACAGCCTCGCTTCATGTGTAAAAGGGTCACATTTCAAGGTCTCTGGGACTCCAGCTGGACAGGGCCCTGGGGTGTTTGTGTTCCTTTAAATTTCACATTAGCACAGACAAACCTGCATGTCCCAATACTAACACTGCTCAGCCAGCCAGTTTGTTAGGCACTGCTCATTTCTTTAATAACATTGAACAGCCTTTAAAGATGCTGATCCTTCAGCTCTTCCACGGCTGATTTCTTTTCATGCTGCAGACGTCGGGTAATGAATTTACGTCACTCCAATTAAACAGGTTTCCTCACATCCCAGTTAGTTCCCCTTCGGATAAAACCCCAGTTAACCCCAGTGCAGCGCCGAGAACGCTGGATCTAACCCTAGAACTGTGCTACATTCCCACCGGGAGAGGTCGCCGCGCCGACACGCCCGGCTCTGTGTGGCGAGCCGGGGCCCCCTCGCTGTCTGAGCCGTCCAAAGGCAGAGGATGGAACCGCGCGCGATAAGAGAGGTACTCACAGTCGCGACAGGGCCTGGTTGTTCTGGAACAGAAGCTCCGGCAGTGTGTGCAGCTGGTTCCGATTCATCCGTCTGGGGAAAGGGAGAGAAAGGGTTACAGGGAGTCACCTTTTCAAGGAGGAAGGCAACGATCCCAGCCCAACAAGGAGCCGCAGTGCCCGGCTCCGAACCCCTGGGACTGGATGCAGGGATGGCTCCAGTGAGAGAGGAATGCTGGGGGGGCCCATACAGGGTCTCTCATAGACGTTAACCTTCCCCTTACAGAGTAACTACAGCGTTACTGGGCCAAAATCAGGGCGTTGCTCACATTCTCTCCACTGAGAACCACCCGTCTCCTTAGCAGTTAGTCTTCTTAGTCCATAGCTAGCCGAGGGGTGTGTGGGACACCCTGCCCAGGAGTCTCTAGGCACTAAGAGATTTTTGACAATGGGCCCCGGAAGTTGGACTCCTAAGTCCACCTTTAGGTACCTAAGTATGTGGCCTGATTTTCAGCAGCTCGCACTGAAATCGTGGTCAGCACAGCCAGGCCCGAGCTTTGGTGCAGCGCAGCCCAAGGCAAGGCGGTCTCCTGCCAGCTCTAGCGGACTCCAGCAAAGGGCAGTTAAATTCAGCCTGTCGCTCAGCGTCTGCTCGGCTCCTTCTTCACCAAAGCCCCAGTCCTCCACGCTCTGTACTTCCTACCCACCAGCGCTCAACCCTACCCTTTGCTGCGGCTTTCCTCTGAGTCGACAGCACGAAGCCTTACTCCCTGCTGCGGGAGTTACACCCCCCCACCCCTTTGCTGAGACGTCCTGGCGGCGCACGACGGCTGAGCGGGGGCCTTGTCTATGCACAGAAGTCGCCCTGGTTTAACGGAACTGGTTTAGAAACTGACTTTGTTTCCTTGCCTGGACGCTGGTTTCAGTGCGAGAGCAGCGGCCACACAGGAGCATTGCAGTGATGTGTCTAAAGCAGACCCTGGTGATCGGTCCATTGGTTCTCAACCCACGGCCCAATCAGCACAGCGCTGCAGCCCATGTGACATCTGCAGGGCCATACAGGCAGGATATCTATTGTGTGGATGCGGCCCGTGTAACACAGAGCGCTCCACAGGCGGCTTGCAATGGCCAACAGGTTGAGAACCACTGACCTAGTCTGACCCCTGGATAGCACCAACAATAGAATGTCCACACTAACTCCTAACACAGGTGCTGGGTCTAGGGGTACGGGGGGCTGCCGCACCCCCTGGCTGGAAGTGGTTTCCACTATATCCAGGGGTTCCCGTCTGGTTCAATGGCTCTCAGCCCCCCACTGTACACCCTGCTCCAGCCCACTGACTCCTGACCAAAAGCATATTGTTCAGCAAAACATCCCAGCTTGATTTTAAAATGGCCAGTGCTGGAGAATCCACCACAGCTCTTGGTAAACTGCTCCGACGGTTAATTACTCTCCCTGTGCAACTACATGTGCGGCCCAGGCTCAGAGCTGGGGCCACTTACAGAGGATTGCACAGACAGTATCAGCTGCGGCTTTGCCTGGTAACCCGCTGCCCCATCGGCTTGGACGAGGCAGGTTCTCAGTTTGCAGAGTCTCTTCATTTAGCAACGACTGAACTAGAACGGGTATCGCCCTCGTTCGCAGTACTTTACATACACAATATTAGTATTGGTTGTATCGGATTTCCTCCACCGTTAAATGCAGCCACCTCTGGGGCAAGACAAGCAGCTGTTTAGGACAGAAAGTGAAGGAGACCACTCCACTGTGACACTGGGTTCAGCCCTCAGTTAGGTCTACACCGCGAAACAAGATGCGCGGCTGCAAGTCTCAGAGCCCAGATCAGCTGACTTAGGCTCACACTACGGGGCTAAAAATAGCAGGGCAGATGTTCCCGCTCGGGCTGGGCCCAGGGCTCTGGAACCCGAAAGCGGGAGGCCTCAGAGCCCGAGGTTCAGCCCAAGCAGGAAGGTCCACACTGTTACTTTTAGCCCTGTAGTGAGTCGACCCAGGCTCTGAGGCTGAGCCATGCTGCCACGGGGTTTTCTTTCTGTGCAGGCGGACGCCAAGAGGGGACAGCGCCCCCACTGAGCCGCAGGCCCCACTCTGCAGCCCGGCGCCCTGCGGGAACATGAGTCAGTTCTGATTCGAGATGAACGTCCGCTCCTGAGTCATCAGCACGCGTGTGTGCGCCTTGGAGGCTGCCCAGTCCAGCCCTGAGCAGGCCTGACTCTGCTTCCCGGAAGAGAGCGGCTGGGTCCCTCTCTTCCGGGTGTCTGCTGACCTACCTGCTGGGGCAGGCTTTGCAGTGCACTGAAGGAGCTGCTAGGCGAGGTCCCAGCTGCGCTCCTGGCTGATTGGCACGCAGACGCGTTAAGCACATCGCTGAGGAGTTATTTGGATCCCCGAGGGAAAAGGAGCAGATTGGGACGCGTCTGAGTGCAAACGGCGGGCAGCTCCGCGGCTGGGGTATAAAACGGTTTGTCCTCCAGCCATCTGTCTGTGTTAGCGAGAGAGCAGGGCCCGTCCCCCGGCACCGCGCCCCGCCGAGACACTGCCATGCCCTGCTCTCAAACGGGGTCTGACCTCAACCACTCCCACAGGAGTCCTGCCCCACTGATTATCCTGCTGGCACCTGACCTGTACTGGAGAGCAGGGATGGACCAGGGTCTGCTCCAGACCCCCACCCCATTCTCTTTAGCCCCTCCCATCCCCACAAGGGTCTTTGCTCAGGCTGCTCAGAGCAGTCAGGTGCTCTCTCTTCTCCAGGGCATGAGTGCAGTGCCAGGCCCTGCCAGCACAGGGAGAGCAGTGGGCTGCACCCAAATCCCCCCCCCGCGATAGCACAGCCACTGGCCCCCCCAGCAGCTCGCGGGACCACCGACCCTTCTGCTGTCTGCAGCAGTAGCGGCCATTCCCCTCTCCCCCTTCCTGTCCCGCAGCGCCCAGGCACTCACAGCCGCTCCAGCTCCTTCATGTCGTCAAACGCTCCCCGCTCCACCGCGTTGATCTGGTTTTCCATCAGCTGCCTGGAAAAGGGAGGCAGAGAGAACAGGTCAGAGCCGAGACGCACGGGGGCAGCGCGCTCACTCGCCGGGAATCCACGGGAAGCCCCCGCACCAGAGCTTGGGGACCTGCCCGGGGACTGGCTGGGCAAGGCATGCTCATTCCAGGGGTGCAATGGCCCATGTCGGGGGGCCGAGGCCCTGCCATGCTCCCTTGGAGCAGGGGCCACCGTCATAGGGACCCCGGCCACCTCCCGTCAGCGTCGCTGGGAGTTAGCCAGGGAAAGGGCTGCTTTGTTCAGACACCTACCGGCGTCCCAGCTAGGCCACTCGCGGCCACCCTCCAGCACCCGCCATGGTGCCGGGCTCCCAGGTCACTGAGCCGGGAGCCCCCTAGCCCACGGGTGTCACACGTCTCCTCCTCGGCACCGCGTTGGTGTTCAGCGCCGTCGGAGCAGCTCCCGGCTAAGAGCTCGGGCCTGGCTCCCAGCAGCATCCATTTCCATCACTCGGTTTCCACGCCCGTGGAGGGCACGCAGGCCTTGCCGGCAGTGAGCCAGCCGGAGGGCGAGGGCCCAAGTCCCTCTGGGATACTGGGGTCCAGGCAGCAGACCCCGGGGCGTGGCCCGGTCAGTCATGTGGAGCAGGACCCTCAGGCACACGCTCACTGTTCCTTTCATCCCAGCCCCCTTTACCGTCAGAGGAGTCGCCTGCCTCCCAGCCCAAGTCACCAAGGAGGCCAATGACCTCTGACCCCCCCCCCTTTAAACCGTGTTTCCGACAGCAGGGGCCCTATGGTGAGCGCGGGTTCCCCTCCCCCTCTTGCCCCAGTGCGCTCTTAGCCTGGGATTTAGCAGCACCAGCCTCCCAAGGCAGAGTCCCATCTGGGTCAGCCCCGGCCCGGGCAGGCCTCTCCCCCCCAGGCAGCCCCCCCATCCCCGGCACAGACACTGCAAGCGCTCGGGCCAGGGGACTCACAGGACACGCAGCTGCTTCAACCCCGAGAAGTCGTTCCTGTTGATCCGGGTGATGTTGTTCCCGTTCAGTTCCCTGAGGAGAGAAGAAGGGACGGTCAGCGAACGGGGGCGGATGTACGGCAGGGTTGGAGCCCTGGGCTCCCGCAGCCAGCGCCCGGGGAGGGCTGAGCTCCCCCAGAGGCAGGCAGGTGCCAGACGACAGCTAGATTGAACCGGGCTTCTCCATGGACCTGGAAACAGGCAGCACTCCTGGCTCTGACACCGGCCAGCGCCAGCTGCTGGCCAGGAAGGGGCGAGGACCCTGCAAATGGCCAGTTGTTAATGGTCAGCTCATGCCCCAAAGCAGGGGGGTTTACAGCCCTTCTCAACACCCCAGCTGTTAGTCTGGCTTTGGCTGTTCCCACTGTGACGCGTTGGACCCCTGGGGAAGCTGCCTGATGTGCTGAGATACCCGAGTCTACCTGTTCTGCCAGCCTGGGCCCCCTTAACCTGTCTGGCTGAGCCAGGCTCTAAACACCTTCTCTAACCCACACACAGGCTGGGCCACCCCCAGCCACAGATCAGCTTTGGGCACACTCAGCTTCAGGGACTTGCTCCAGCACTCAGACGTCCAGCTCCCTTGGAGTGCAGACCCAAAGAGAGACTATGAAATTCACCCCCTCCCTCAAGGTGGAGAGAGGTGTGCACACTTCTTGCCCCTCCCCCCAGCTAGAAATTACAGAAACTGGGTTTAATAACAAATGTTGTTTACTATAAAAGGCAGATTTTAAGTGATAAAAGGGGTAACAAACAGAACAAAGCCGATTACTAAGCAAATGAAACCAAACAGGCAAACTAAGCTAGTTTCACTAAAGAAATCAGTTACAAATAGTATTTCTCACCCTAGACCAGGGGTTCTCAAACTGGGGGTTGGGACCCCTCAGGGGGTTGCGAGGTTATTACATGGGGGGTCATGAGCTGTCAGCCCCCACCCCACACCGCGCTTTGCCTCCAGCATTTATAATGGTGTTAAATATATAAACAAGTGTTTTTAATTTATAGGGGGGGTCACACTCAGAGGCTTGCTAAGTGAAAGGGGTCACCAGGACAAAAGTCTGGGAATCACTGCCCTAGATATTGTTGTGGGCAGGTTACAAAGTTTCTGTGGTTCAGAGTTCCAGTTCTATTCCTTTTCAGACTAGACCCCGTCTCAGGCTGGACTCTCCCTTGCCTTCAGTTTTTCTTCTTGGGCAGACAGGCCATGGAGAGGAGGAGCATTCAGTAAATCAGAACCTTTCCAAGGATATCTCACCTGAGCCACCTGGCATAAAAGTCTCTCTCAGTTATGTCATGTTCATATCATCAGCATATGTCCGTAAGGAATGTGGGATGTCGCGTCACACCCATTATCCAGGCCAATGGCCGGCGCTTGGCTCTTGGCCTCAGTGAGATCTTGTAGCAGCAAGTTCCACAGGCTCCTTGTGGGCCGTGTGCAAAAGCATTGCCACGTATTAGTTTTTAATCTGTGCCCTTCAATGGCATTGAATGCAGGGTGGGCAGGGGCAGCCCCCCCCGCGCAGACACACACGCTGCTCTCTGGGTGGGAGGGATAACATCGCTGCCACCAAAGCAATGAACGGCTCAGGACCAGCGACAGCTGCCCAGTGCCCACTGTATGTGCGCAAAGCCCTGGAACGCCGTCCCAGCAAAGATCCAGCGTCTGCAGAGATCCAAACGCACGGAGCCACGGAGGTTTCTGAACCCCCCAACGTGCCCATCTGCAGCCGAGAGCCAGGTTTACACCACGGCACAAAACCCGAGTCACGTCGCACCTTGCTCTCAGCCTCACCCAGCTCTCCTGGAACGAGAGCCGCCCGGACCCCTGGAACGTCTGCACCTGAGGCTGGCAGCCAGTCAATGGAAGCCTTTCCCTTCCCCCACACACACTGTGGTCTTTTGGAGCCCTGCGCTCCCCCCCTCCACCCCCACAGACCCAGCCCACTGCCCTAGGTTTGTTTTCAGCGGTATCAAAGCAGCTCCCAGAAACGTCGGTTTGGAAAATAAACCGCGTTTCAAGTTTCCCACGCAGGAGACACTAACACAAACCCCATTGTTTCTTCCGGAGTCAGGTTTCACCCACAAAAGCCGTGGGGCTCAGAGCCAGCCAGAACTCCCAGGGGAGCTGCAAGCCTGAAGTCCGGAGGCTGCGCTGATTCATTCCCAGGTGTCAGGAGGGTGTGGGAATGAGGGGCAGCGACAGACAAACACCCACCCAGCCTGGCTCGGGCTGAGACACACACAACGCAGAGAAGGGGGGGGTCCGTTCTCAGCACCGCCCGGAGAACCAGGGGGCTGCACAGACAAAATCGTCTTTGCTAGGCCCAAAATCGAACCCCCAGTGAGCTGCTACAGTCTGGCGGGAAAGGCCTTCTGCATGCAAATTATTTGTCATTAGCCACTGCATCAATTAATACGGCCACCATTTTGGTGTGACTGACACCCCGGAGAAGGAAGCGCCAGACAGGTCCTGCTGAGCTAGAACTGTGGGTAGAGGGAAGCGACCCTACCCCAAGAGCCCAGTCCCACTGGCAGGAGCGGTAGGTACACACCTAAGCCAGGACCGGGCCCTTTGTCTCGGGAGCCCTTTAAACACCCCACTGGGGATTAGGGGGACAGGGAAGGCTGGCTGGCTCCTGGTGCAGAGATGGCCGCTGTGTGTCTGCCCGCGGAGAAGCCCGCACCCAATGCCAGGAAACCTCCCACGATCCCTGAGGGTCAGTGTCTCCCTGCCAGTGAGGGCACTCCTGGATAACACTACACGAACTCCAGTTCCCCTGGCTACTCTCACCTCCCTGCCAGGCAAGGTGGCATCTAATGAGTCACATCTGCCCCACTGCAATCACTGCAAGCAGGGCACAGCCCGCCCCAGTTACAGGTCCCCCCTCGTGCACTATAACCAGCCTGGGGGCTACGTCATCCCCGGCCCGCTACTCCCGACCCTTGCATGGCCCCATCCCCCAGGCTATCAAAGGGGGTCAAGGTGCATCGTATCCCAGCTATTCCTGGCCTTTGGGGCCTCACCCAGAGCAAAGGAGCAAACCGGGGCCCCAGGCTCCGATCTCCCTGCCTCCCCCTGGGGGGCAGCACCCTGCGACACCTGCACTCAATGGCTCTGCCCCACCTGGCTGGTAGAACAGCTGCAGGGCGCCCCAAACTGGCCACATCAAGCATATGGGGACGCACAGAACTTGGCTGCGCAGGGAGCCAATGGACTCGGGAATTCCTGATCGGCAAGCGCCCAGGTGTACTGGGGTGATGGAGCCATGGCGGGGGGGGGGGCAGCCCTTAGAAATCAGCCCCCCACTCTGCCAGTCTGCAGCAGGCTCTCTCGGGGGACGTCTCCACAGCCCCGGCAGCGAGCACTGAGCCAGGCTGGCAAACGCGCTGGGCTGGTGCTGCCGCGCTTAGACACAGCCGTGTCGATGCTGCGGCTCAGGCCGGCACTCGGGCTCTGAAGCCTGGGGGGGGGGAGGGAGAGCTTAGAGCCCGAGTGCCAGCGCGAGCCGCAGCTCAAAAGCGCCGGCAGCGTGGCCATGCCCTGAATGTACCAGGAGCCGTGCGTGCGCAGGGCAGTGAGCAAAGCGCCTCCTTCCCAACTCAGACACGAAGAACCGCTCTGCTCAGCCCCCACTTGCTGAGTGCTGAGAGCTGGGGTCAGGGCAGGGGGTCCCTGAGAGCTGGGGGGCCTGGGGCCAGGGTTGGGGCAGAGGGGCCCCAAGAGCCGGGGTCAGGGCAGGGGGGCCTGGGGCCAGATCCTTCAGCACAGGGTTTGGGCAGCCAAGTCTGTGCACTCACACTGGGTGCAGCACATCAGGCACTTTCAATCTACCGCAGGGCCTGCGATCTCGGACCGGGCCAGCACCACGGAGTCCATACCGCAGGGCCTGCGATCTCGGACCGGGCCAGCACCACGGAGTCCATAGCGCAGGGCCTGCGATCTCAGACCGGGCCAGCACCACGGAGTCCATAGCGCGGGGCCTGCGATCTCAGACCGGGCCAGCACCACGGAGTCCATACCGCGGGGCCTGCGATCTCGGACCGGGCCAGCACCACGGAGTCCATACCGCAGGGCCTGCGATCTCAGACCGGGCCAGCACCACGGAGTCCATACCGCAGGGCCTGCGATCTCGGACCGGGCCAGCACCACGGAGTCCATAGCGCGGGGCCTGCACTCTCGGACTGGCCAGTGCAGCAGGGTCCGTACTGGGGCCTGCACCCTGGGACCGGCCAGCGCAGTGGGGTCCCTGCTGCGGGGCCTGTGCCCTCAGACCGGGCCTGCGATCTCAGACCGGGCCCGTACTGCGGGGCCTGCGCTCTCGGACCAGGCAGCGCAGCGTGGGATCTGGCCTCTCCCATACAGAGGGGAATGGAGACTAGATTCATTGCCTGTTGCTCCCCACACCGGGAGCCGGCAGAGGCTCCTTTGCAGCCATTTCGAGGGAACGCACCCCTGGCAGCGCCAGGCCCTGCCCTTGGGGTCCCTACGCAGCGTGGGGCCCGAGGGAGGGCCGAGGTCAGAGGCAGGACGGCCTCCAGCACCTCGGCAGCGTGTCCAGACACTGAAGCCGCGCAGCCTGGGGTGGTGGCATTGTGCTGCTGAAATGGCTGATAATGGCTAATGAGTTCCAACTCGACCGGCATAGTCTCATAATTACACAGCTCAAAATCCCATTCAGCTGCTGAGATTGCCTGGCTCCTTCCATTATGGAGCCGTGTGCGCCTGAGTGCGAGGGGGCTGGGGGGCAGGTTACTAGGACACTGATGAATGCCTCGGTGGGAATGAATAGACGCTCCCGGCCCTGCTGATTAAACTGAAACCCAGCAGCACAGCCAGCTCCCAGCAGGCCAAGCCTAGGCACCAGGCGGGCAGAGACATTTGGATTCCCCTGCTTTCTCCTCCCCCTGCCCCGGGGACAAGGGCCCGATCCTGCCAGGAGGGGAGGAACTCCAGAGGCGCTGAGCACTCAGAGGCTGCTCATCCCCTGGCACGACAGGGCCCCAGCGGCAATCCAGCAAGGCTGTGAGCCCAGGGCATGGTGCACAGAGATGGGCAAACAGAGTTCAGAGATACCTGATCGACTGCCCCAAGCTGACTCAGGGCTGAAAGGAAGGAAACACGCACGCACGCACACGCACGCACACGCACACACATGCACACGCACGCACTATAGGCAGAGCTTTATGTCTGAGTGCCGATTTTCCAAAGTGCTCTAAAATACACCCATGGATGCAGATTGTGCCACATCAGAAGCAGGGGTAGAGTTAATGGTGCAAATGTGGGGTTCCTGGGTTACAGGTTTCTTGGGGTTCAGACTCCCACCTATCAGGACCTCATTTTAAACTGCTGTAACATTGATATGGCTGGAATACATAAGCCAACAGGGCCCCACTGTCCCAGGCGCTGCACGCACACGCACCAAGCAAATGGCAGGCTCCCACTCTGAAAGACAAGAGTCCCAGTCCTCTCCTACTCCCTGGGCTCCAGGCCCCCGCGTCACACCCAGCTCGGCCCCTGCTCAGCCCACTCACCAAGGACGCAGGACATTGGTGGTGTCCCACCCCAGGTTTTTCAATACTGTGTAATTTGCAACTATGCGGCATTGACAGATCCTCTTAGATCGTTAGCACCTTTAGAGTGATTTGTCTGATCCAACGGGCTCGTTCTGCCCCACACTCTTAGGCCAGGGGACTGTACATCAAAAATTACGTCACCTGTTCCGAGTCACTGATATCTTGGAAGAAAATTATCCTGCCTGCTTATGGATCAATGTCCTAACAGACAGAGACCAGAGACGGTCCTAGTTGGTGTCTGCTCCTTCCACACCTCCCTACAGTGTGTAGGAAGAAGAGCTGTGCGATCGGTGAGAGTGACATATGCTGGAGGTATCATGCAGCCAGGACTAAAATATCCATGGAGTTTCTAAACTTTCTAACTGACAATCTCCTAACTCAGAAAGAGTTGCAGCCAACGTGGGTGAATTCTGTGGTAGACCTTGTCCTAACAGATAAAGACGCACGGATCCCAGACCTAAAAATGAATGGTAGCCTAGGCACAAGTGATCATGACGGTCACATTTATAATGTGTAAGCCGAATAAAGTCTAGACAAGTAACATAGATACATTTGGTTCTTTAACGGGGCCCATTTCACAAAGCTGAAAACGATTGTGAGCCAAATCAGCTGGGAGGAAGAATTTAATCCGAAAAATGTGAATAACCGGAAATCGTTTAAGAACACTTGACTAGATGACCAAAAAGCCACAATCGAGGAAGAAGGCTGTGCTGGTTAAAAAGACAACCTAGGTTAGAGGGGAAGTGAAGGCAGACGTAAAAGAATAAAAATAATATATAACAAATGGAAGAAAGGCGAAGTTGATAGTAATGAATATAAATCAGAAGTTAGGCATTGTAGAAAATTGATAAGGGAAACCAAGAGACACAAGGTGACATATACGGCCAGCAGACTTGAGGACAACAAGAAGGAGTTTTTTGAATATATTAGGAACAAAAAGAATCCTGACAATGGTACTGGTCCATTACTAGATGGAAATGGTAGAATTATCAATAATGCAGAAAAGGCAGAAGTGTTCAGTAAGTATTTCTGTTCTGTATTTGGGGGTAAAGCCAGATGAAGCAGTGTCTTCATATAGTGATAACAACACTCTTTCCATTCCATTAGTATCTCTGGAGGATGTTAAACAGAAGCTACTAAAGTCAGACATTCTTAAAGCAGCAGGTCAGACAACTTGCATCCAAGAGCTTTGAAGAGCTCACTGGTCCGTTAATGTTGATTTTCAATAAGTCGTGGAGCACTGGGGAAGTTCCAGACGACTGGAAGAAAGCTAATGTTGTGCCAATTTCTAAAAGGGTAAATCGGATGCCTTGGGTAATTATAGGCCTGTCAGCCTGACATCGATCCCAGGCAAGATAAATGGAGTGGCCAATACGGGACTCAATTAATAAAGAGCTAAAGGAGGGTGATGTAATTAATGCAAATCAACATGGGTTTATGGCAAATAGATCCTGTCAAACTAACTTGATAGTGTTTTCTAATGAGTTTACAACTTTTGTTGATAAAGGTGATCGTTTTGCCGTAATAGACTTAGACTTCTGTAAGGTGTTTGACTTGGTGCCATAGGACATTTTGATTAAAAAACTAGAACACTATAAAATGACCTGGCGCACATTAAACAGGTTAAAAACTGGTTAACTGATCGGTCTCCAAATGGGGACTCATCGAGCGGGCGTGTTTCCAGTGAGGTCCCGCGGGGATCGGTTCTTGGCCCTCGGCTCTTTAACATTTTTACCTGGAAGAAAACACACGTCATCACTGACGTTTGCAGATGGCCCGTCACTGATTCAGAGCGACCCGGATCACTCGGTAAGCTGGGTGCAAGCAAACAATATGCGTTTTACTACGGCTAATATGGTACACATCTAAGAACGAAGAGCGTCAGCCACATTTACAGGATGGAGGACTCTACCCGGGGGAGCAGTGACTCTGGAAAACACTTGGGGGTCATGGTGGATAATCAGCTGAACACAAGCTCCCAGTGTGATGCTGTGGCCAAAAGAGCTCATGTGATCCCAGGAGCATAAACAGGAGACTTGAGTAGGAGCAGAGAGGTTATTTTACCTCTGGATTTGGCACTGGTGCGACTGCTGCTGGAATCCTGCGCCCAGTTCTGGTGTCCACAGTTCAAGGAGGATGTGGGTAGATTGGAGAGGGGTCAGAGAAGAGCCACGGGAATGATTAAAGGATTAGGAAACCTGCCTGATAGTGACAGACTCAGGAGCTCAGTGTAATTAGCTTAACAAGGAGATGGTTAAGAGCTGACTTGCTCGCAGTCTATAAGCACCTACATGGGGAACGAATATTTACTGTCGGGCTCTGGAGTCTAGCTGAGAAAGGTCGAGCATGGTCCAATGGCTGGACGCTGAAGCCAGACATACTAAGACTAGAAACCAGGCGTACATTTGTAATGGTGACAGTAATTAACCACTGGGACAATTTACGCAGGGCCAGGTAGATTCTCCATCACCGGCCGTTGTTAAATCCAGACGGGATGTTTTTCGAAGCTCTGCTCTGGAATTACTGCGGGGCAGGTCTCTGGCCCGTGTTTCACAGCAGGTCAGAGGAGATGATCACAATGGGCCCTTCGGCCTCGGAATCTCTGATAACAACAACGCAAGGCTAGCAAAGCACTTCACTGACCCCGGCCTGCGGGGAGGGAGGCTGGAGCCATTACCTCCAGACGGGAAGGCAGAGGCTCTGACGGGAGACGTGCCTGGACCAAAGGCAAGCAGCTGGTCAGTGCCACACGGAGGAACTGGGTGCACTGTAGGCCTAGCCCCTAGCCCCAACTGCCTCCAGAGCAGCGGTTCTCAAGCAGGATACGCGCACCCCTGGGCTACGGAGAGGTCTGCCGGGGGTTCAGCAACTCGTCTAGAGATTTGCCTAGTCTTACAGCAGGCGACATAAAAAGCACTAGGGAAGTCAGTACAAACTAAAAGTTCATCCAGACCCTGACTTGTTCATACTGCTCCATATACTAGACACTGAAATGTACGTGCAGTATTTCTAGTCCAATCGATGTATGGAGAATTAGATGGTAAAAATGAGAAAGTCGGCAATGTTTCAGGAACAGTGCGCTGGACACTTGTATTTGTAGGTCTGATTTTGTAAGCAGGTCGCTTTGTGAGGTGAAACTTGGGGAGAAGTCAGATTCCTGAAGGGGGGGGACCATAGTCTGGAGAGGCTGAGAGCCCCCGCTCCAGAGTGTGAAACAGAAAGCGTCAGCCTCAGTCACCGCGGACACTGCAGGGCATTTGGGGTAATTTAGGAGATATTTCAGGTCTAGATTTTGAGCAGGGGGCGAGAGAAACCAGGGAGCACGGCGTGTGCAGTGAGTCAGGGGCAGCACGGCCCTCTCCAGCGCCAGGAACCATGAGGCATTCATGGTGCTCAATCGTCCCTCCGAAAGCCAGCGATTGAAGTGTGTGTGTGTGTGTGTGTGTGTGTGTGTGTGTGTGTGTGTGTGTGTGTGTTGGGGGGGGAGGGGTGATCTGCAAGGGGTCGCAGGCCCGGCCACAGACCCCGTGTTTTCCTCGAGCCGCGGCACTAAGGGGCGTGCTGTCAGCACTGTCTTCCCAGACCTGTAGCTCCCACCTGATGACAGATCCCCCCATTTCTCCCAGACCACTTTAAGCATCTCCAGCCTCGTGCAGCAGCTACCACCCCGTTTGCAGCGTGTTCGGGGGCTGGGCCGTGCTCACAGCTGCACACTGACCTGACCATCATCCCATCAGACTCCCCTCACCTCTTTGTTCAGGGGAACGGCAGCCTTCGAGCCCAGAGGGGAATCAGCAGCAGGTGAAAGCGTGTTTCGAATGCTGCCAAGACAACAACGCTGTGATTTCACTTCACGCCACTTTCTCCCCCCCGGTGCCTCAGATACTAAATTACAGCCTGTCAGGCCCAGGCCTCTGAAATTCTTGCTGCTCAGTAGCTAACCCTTTGCCTTGCTGCCCTATTCCAGCAGAGTAAAAAATACCTCCTTGGCCGCGTACCATGCAGCTACCAGAGCTCACCGGCGCATCCCGAGGCCTGTGTGGGCACCTGCTCGTATCTCCTTGGCTGGGAAATAACACCAATAACTTGCTCTTCCTTGTCGTTCCTAGAGGTAAAGGCCAGAGGCAACCATTACGCGCCTCTTGCCTGACCTCCCATATAACACAGCCCCAGCGCTTCCTGCCTTCAGCCCAGAACTGGCGGCTGAGCGAGGACACGGCTGAGACAGAAATGCCCAAGCTCCATGTGAAGACGTCAGGTGATGGCAAATCCCCCACATCCCTTGGTAAAATCAGTTCAAATGAATGAGCCCTTTGTTACCACGGTAGCAGGTCACACCCTGCGGTTTATTGGCGTACAGTTCCTTGTGGGTTTGCTGGATTTTGCCCCAGCCGCTTGGAGGGTTTGGGGGCTGGCTCACCCTGTAGCAACTGAATGGAATGGAAACGGTGAAGGATAATTAGACACGGTCACAATCAAATCTATTCCCTAGGGACTTGATGGATGGGGAAAGCGGCGCAAGGCAGGCACGGCGATCCGATCGTCCATAATTCCTGGCAGTGCATGCCCGAAGCCCAGGAATGCCGAGTGTGCCCACCACGACAGGGGCTGGCACACACTTGGCTCTTGCCACCGTGTTGACCCATTTAGTTTTGCTTTCTTGCAGCAATGCCCGATCGATTTGGGGCTCTCGGGGCCACACATGCAGCCGGCCTTGATTCAGCCTCTGAAATTGCCCCAGACACGGGCGTGGAATGAAAAACCTGCCTTTGCAGGTGTGACGAACTGGGACTGTTCTTACTGTGGTGTGTGAATGCTGACAGGGGAGTGTGACTAGGATGGTCTGCATCGGGGGATGGGAGCCGGCCCAAGGGAACATACCTGAGCTTGTAACATGAGAACCCAGGAGGGGGTTGGAGGTCAGATGACTCCGGGGCCCGGGAAACTGAACAAAGGCTGTGGGAGGGGTCGCTGAAGCCAGAGGGCTGGAAGCAGGCTGGAAGGAGGCTGGAGAGATGGCTGGGAGGCAGAGATGGCTCTGACCCCCCCAAGGGGGGTGGGCTGGCATGCCCTGGGACCCCAAGCTGGACCTAACTAAGGGGGGCCCTGTTGTCTGTGCCTGCAAGACCCGTCTTGGACTGTATTCCTGTCATCCAAATAAACCTTCTGCTTTACTGGCTGGCTGAGAGTCATGGTGAATCGCAGGAAGCCGGGGGTGCAGGGCCCTGAGTCCCCCAACACTCCGTGACAACTGGTGGCAGCGGTGGGATCTACTGCACCCCGTGGACGGCGCTTCCTGCAGTAAGTGACTGGGGAGCAGTAAAACGAAGGGGGATTGACGGGGACCAGGCCTGCTGAAGAGTGAGAGAGAGACGGTTATTACCCCTGGGAGTGTGTGACCAGCGAGAAGGACTTTTGCAGTAACAGGGTCCCCCGGGGGGATCGCAGCGAGTGGTCCCAGGGGCGGAGGAGTCTGCAGCTCGACCCTGGCTGAGAGGCGGTGACCTCGAGAAGGGCTGGCACACTAGGGGGCCCCCTGGGAACTGTGGGGAGCTGTGAGCACACAGGCCGGTGAGTGGCCAGCAGGAAGATGTATGCCAAGCGGCTTAAGAGCGACCTGGTGGAGCTGTGCAAGCAGAGGCGGCTGCGCGTTGGGAGGCTCACCAAAGAACAGCTCATTGCCCAGCTGGAGGCGGAAGATCGCGCGAATGAACTGATCCCTGTGTCTCAGGGAAGCAGCCTGGCAAATGCAGCGCAGGCACCAGTGTCTGTCCCAGCTGGGAGTGGTCAGCCGGCTGCTGAGGGCTTCCCGAGACCCCTCCTTCCTATGCCTAGGGGAAGGGTGGGGAGGAGCCCAGCAAATACCGAAGGCGCCGTGACCCCCCCGGCCAGCAGGGGGTCCCCCCGGCGAAGCCCGCCGGCCAGCAGAGGATCCTCCCGGCGACGTTCGGCATCCGGGGAGCGGAATTGGCTGGAATGGGAGAAAGAGCTAAAACTGAGAGAGCTGGAGGATCGTGAACGACAGAGACAGCATGAAGAGAGACAGCGTCAGCATGAACGGGAGGAGAAAGAGAGACAGCATCAGCGTGAACGGGAGGAGAATGAGAGACAGAGACAGGAGAATGAGAGACAGCATCAGCGTGAACTGGAACTGGCGAGATTGAAGGGCAGCAAACCCCCGGCTGCGGTGAGTGAGGGGGGACCCAGGACTGCACGGAGCTTTGATAAGTGCATCATGGCCCCATACAAGGAGGGGGAGGACATGGATGACTTCCTGGAGGCCTTTGAGACGGCCTGCGAGCTGCACCGGGTGGACCCCGCGGACAGACTCCGGGTCCTTACCCCCTTACTGGACCCCAAATCCGTGGCATTGTACCGCCAACTGGGAGAGGCAGAGAAAGGGGACTACGAACTATTCAAAAAGGCCCTGCTACGAGAGTTTGGGCTGACTCCTGAGATGTACCGGGAAAGGTTCCGGAGTCAAGATAAAAACCCTGAGATCTCCTATTTGCAACTAGCCGTCCGCATGGAAAGATACGCCAGCAAGTGGGCTGGTGGGGCCCAGACGAAGGAGGACCTGATTAAACTGCTGGTACTGGAGCAACTGTATGGGCGGTGCCCATCCGACCTGAGGCTGTGGTTGGTGGACAGAAAGCCAGAGAACCCACGACACGCCGGGCAGCTGGCTGATGAGTTTGTAAAGAGCCGGTCAGGGGGTGGCAGGGAGGAGCCCCAAAGGAACAGGCCCGCCGCGATGCAGAGAGAGAGTCACCCTGGGACCTCCCAAAGGGAGAATATGGGGAATCCCCTCCCACGGGGAAGGCCCAGCGTCAGGGACAACCGACCGGCTCGAGGGGACCCACGGGACCTGAGCTGCTATTACTGCGGCCGAAGAGGCCACGTTCGGGCCCAGTGCCCCAAGCTCAAGGACAGACTGAGCAGACCGAACCCGCACCGGGTTAACTTGGTAGAGGCCCAGACGGACGAGGGGCAGGCTTCCCACGCAAGAGGGGCTGGCAGCTTATCAACTGCTCAAGAGAGAGAAGGGCCCCCGGCCAGCTTCTCTGGAGGGCCAGATGCTCCGGATTCAAAGTTCTCCGTTTACAGGGTTGGCGCGGGGCTGTCCCTGCGGAGCGAGTGCCTTGTTCCCCTGGAGGTGGATGGGAAGAAAGTTTATGGTTACTGGGACACGGGCGCAGAGGTGACACTGGCCCGGCCCGAGGTGGTGGCCCCAGATCGGGTGGTGCCCAACACCTTCCTGACCCTGACCGGGGTGGGCGGGACCCCATTCAAGGTTCCCGTAGCGAGGGTACACCTGAAATGGGGGGCCAAGGAGGGCCCCAAGGACGTGGGAGTGCACCACCATTTGCCCACTGAGGTGTTGATGGGGGGGGACCTGGAGAACTGGCCAAGCAACCCCCAAAAGGCACTGGTTGTGACCCGCAGTCAGAGCCGGCGAGGGGCCCTGCGCCCTGGCCTTGGGGGGGGTGCCTTGCCTGAGGCGCAGGACCCTAACCTGGTGGGGAGGGAACGCCCAGGGACGCGGCTCAGGGAGGCTGCAGCTTCGGACCCAGCGGGCGAGAAAGAGCAGGTGGCCATCCCTGTCCCAGCTGCTGAGTTCCAGGCCGAGTTACAGAGAGACCCCTCCTTGCGGAAGATAAGGGACCTGGCCGACCTCAATGCGGTACAGACCATGGAACGAGGTGGCCGGAAAAGGTTCCTGTGGGAGAAGGGGTTCCTGTACCGAGAATGGGCTCCCCCAGGGAAAATGGAGTCAGGGGGGATCAGGAGGCAGCTGGTGGTACCCCAGAAGTATCGCCGCCAGCTGCTGTGCCGGGCCCATGACATTCCCCTCTCAGGGCACCAGGGAACCTGGCGTACCCAGCAGAGGCTGCTACGGAGCTTTTACTGGCCTGGGGTCTTTGTTACTGTCCGACAGTACTGCGGATCCTGTGACCCCTGTCAGAGGGGGAGGAAGGCCTGGGACAAGGGGAAAACAGCTTTAGGACCCTTGCCCAGCATAAAGGATCCTTTCCAGAGGGTGGCCAAGGTTAAAAGGGCGGCTCTAAACCAAGAGAGCCCAAAGCACAGACCTCCAGACTGGAGCGCTGGGAGAAGACCACAGCCCAGTTGGAACCCCAGAGGTATGGGGGTGGGAAAAGGGCACAGGCCGCATAAACCTTCCCACATGCGAACTGCGAGTGCCATCAAGCACCCCCGACCTAAGGGGGGGCGTGGAACGGAAGGGGCCTGGTGTAACTCCCACCAAGGAACTGGAGGGATGCGGGGGCATCCATGGGAACGGGGGTAGGTTCGAACTTCCCCAGGTCACTGGCTAAAGTGACCCCGCTCAGTTCGGTCTCGAAGGGGGGAGAGATGTGACGAACTGGGACTGTTCTTACTGTGGTGTGTGAATGCTGACAGGGGAGTGTGACTAGGATGGTCTGCATCGGGGGATGGGAGCCGGCCCAAGGGAACATACCTGAGCTTGTAACATGAGAACCCAGGAGGGGGTTGGAGGTCAGATGACTCCGGGGCCCGGGAAACTGAACAAAGGCTGTGGGAGGGGTCGCTGAAGCCAGAGGGCTGGAAGCAGGCTGGAAGGAGGCTGGAGAGATGGCTGGGAGGCAGAGATGGCTCTGACCCCCCCAAGGGGGGTGGGCTGGCATGCCCTGGGACCCCAAGCTGGACCTAACTAAGGGGGGCCCTGTTGTCTGTGCCTGCAAGACCCGTCTTGGACTGTATTCCTGTCATCCAAATAAACCTTCTGCTTTACTGGCTGGCTGAGAGTCATGGTGAATCGCAGGAAGCCGGGGGTGCAGGGCCCTGAGTCCCCCAACACTCCGTGACAGCAGGTGGAAGTGGTGCGACGTCTCACGACCCGATCGGTACGTGCCAATGCAGAGTGCGGGCACCAGCATACGGGGCTGCCATTTCAGAGGCATGTTGTGACAGATCTGGGGCTTAATCCGTCACCCGTCAGACGTGATCACGTGGTTCTCGCTTCGACTGGGGCTGCAACGGCCCATCTGCCCGGCCAGTCCATTGTTACCGGGTGCTCCTCACCCCCAGCCACTCTCTACCTGCCTAGGACACCCTCCTGCTTCCACTTCGATTGCCAGCTCCTCTCGTGAGATGTGCGTGCAGTGCCTGGCGCCCTGGGCCTAGTCCCTGCCTGCGGCTGGGTGACACCACGACTCGATGATGATGCCTGAGCAGCTGCAACTTCACAAACTCCTTCCATTGCATTCTGAAAACCTCCCCAAGCCCAGTCGGCTTCTGGAACGTCACTGCCTGCGTCGGCCCAGCCCTGCCCGATGCCGCCAGGGGAGCCCTGTGCCTATCCCGCACGCTGAGGAGGTGCCATCCCTAGCGAGTGCTGGCAAGGAGGAGCTTCCATGCAGCAGTTGGCCCAGCTCTCCCAGGGCACCCGCCTGCAGCTCACACAGGCACAGGGGATGAAGGCTGCCATCAGCGAAGGCCAGCCGGCCAGGTGCCTCCTGGGAGCAAGCCAAGGAGCGGAGCCCTTTCCTGGGGCTCACAGTAGAGCGGCCGACGATTAACTAGCCCCTAGCAGAAGGCGGAGCAGCCAGTGAACGCTGGGGAGCAGAGGACAGGCCGGAAGAGAGTATTAAACCAGGCTGACACCACAATAAACTTCTACGCCTCACAAGCAGCCCGGCTTGGGAAACTAGTCCTGGGGAACAGGAGAGTTTTATGCTTTTCTCACTTACCTCTGGGGGGTTCGTGCCCCAGCTCTTAGCCCTTCCTCCCCCTGGGTGGGCTTTGCACAGACACAGAGGAGTTCTTTGTCATCCTCCGATTTCAAAGCCCTTGATTTAATACAATAATGGCTGAATGTCATTATCCCCATTCGAAAGATGGGGAAACTGAGGCACGGAGCAGGGAAATGACTTTGTCCAGCTGCACAATGACTGGCAGATAGGAACAGAACCCATGAGTCCTGACGACCAGCCCTGTGCTCCGTCCACTAGTCCAGCTGGACACACTAAAGATTTGAGTTCTGCAGTTACTGCCTTTGCCACGCCTGTTTCCCAGATACAGGGGAAGGATAGCCCAGTGGTTAGAGCACTACCATGGCACTCAGAGCTGGCTTCTGTTCTCAGCTCTGCCACAGACTGCCTGTGTGACCTTGGGCACATCGCTTAGTCTCTCTGCCCCACCCCCTGTCGGCAAGGCGAGAGCAGCAGCACGTCCCTGCCTCGCAGGGGGCGTCCGGAGAGCACACGGAAGATTAGGAGGTACTCAGTTGCTATGGCAATGGGGCGAAGCAGGACTCCTGCACCCCCGGTTTAGGAGCGGCAGGGATCTGCAGCCCCAAAGGCTGCTGGGACTGACTCCTGCGGGAAGCCTCGGCACCCAGATATGGGGGTTCTTGAATGATCCACATCCCTTTGCTCTCCTGAATCCCCACATCTCCCAGCTTTGCCCCCTCCTCCCTGCCCCGGTTAGGGAACCAAGAGACCCCGTTTCTACTCCAGTCCCCAGCCTGGTGACTCATCCTCGCTTTGCCAAGCTCCGGCTCCATCGCTGCTCTTGCCGTCGGCGCGGAGAGCTTGTATTCCTCCGCTTTCAGAGCCCAGTGGCCTGAAAAATTCATTTCTCTTTTTCTGATCTACCCATTCCTAGCAGCGCCTCTGTCCCCAGGGGCACTGCCTCTGCTGTCTGGAGCTGCGTTTGCATCCAGAATTCACGCCGTGAAAGAGATTCTCAGCAAAGCCTCAGGAAGCCTGAAATGGCCCCGGCCACAGGCCAGGGTCTGGGCCAGATCCTCAGGGGGTGCAAGAGAACTACCCTGATTTACACCACGAGGGGTCTCTGTCTCACACGATTTATCTTCTCATTTAAAGCAACACCGTGAACTGAACAGCCACGTTCTCGTCAAACCCCTGCCCCTGCCTGTGTTACCAATGGGCCCTTGACGTTAACGCTGGGAGAAATCCAACGCGTCACTTACAGCGTCTCTCCCGGCTGGGACAGAGGGATCCAGGGAGCCCGTCGGCCCTTGCTTTAGAGTCGGTCGCACTTTCAGCTTCTTAGCAACAATCTGGGTTTCAGACCCTGCAGGGGAAGAGCCACTTGCTGGCATTCAACCAGCTCTATTCCTTGTTCTTTGAATCCTTGGGAATGTTTCTATGGCCCCTTGGCTTTAGGAAAGCTCGGTTACAGAGAGTTAAAAAGGCAGGGCCCCATTTAAGCTGGCGGTGCTGAGCACCCCTCGGAAGGGCACAGAACCAGGCAGGATTGGGCCCCACTCGGGGATGCAGACTCTGTTCCAGCCTTTCCATCTCGCCGTTCTCCCCCAGCCACGCACATCCCCTTCCCCCTCGCTTTACGCTCCTCTGCTCCTAGCGATGAGCCTGGCCCTGGCCAGACTAAACCCCTCCCAAAGGTGGGCTTCTCTTCCTTCGGGGCAGTCTCTATATACTGCCCGCTCACCCAGGAACCGGCGCAGAGCTCTGTGATTTCCCACGTCGCATCGCGCTCGCCGAACGCTCGCCTGCTCCATCCTGCGTGGCCTCCATGAGACGCTGCAGCCCTGACACTTCATTACACACCAGGCAGAGACTGCCTCGCCCCCCGCTGCTTCCCAGCTTCGGGGGAAACAGAAACGGAGAAAACGCTGAAGGAAAGGGAGCATGAAATTAGAAGTAAATGCAAATACTGTAATGAGCTGGCTGGAGTGTGTGTGTGTGTGTGTGTACGTGCATGAACCCTCTTGTCACACTGTCAAACAAGCACCTGTGTGTTTCCTCCCCGGCTGCCCCTCGCACCTGGGAGAAGCTCCCTGTAAACATCGGCAAAGCCACCTCATTGTCCTCCTTCGAATCCCTCCTCAAAACTCTCCTTTGCCGCAATGTCTGCACAAAACTCAGCAATGGTTCGGCCGCCCGCACCAAGCCCCCTGCCCACGCCGAGCCCCCTGCCCGCCCGCCCGCGCCGAGCCCCCTGCCCACGCCGAGCCCGCCGCCCACCTGCCCACGCCGAGCCTCCTGCCCGCCCCGAGCCCGCCGCCCACCCACCCGCGCCGAGCCCCTCGCCCGCCCACACCGACTGAGGCTCTCATTGTTTCCTGCTACTCCTCCATCTGATCCACTTGTCATCTCTCGTCTTACACTTAAATTGCCAGCTCTTTGGGGCAGGGACTTTCTGTTCTGTGTTTGTCCAGCACACGGCCCAATGGGGGCCTACAAATACTAAACAGTAACACCCCCTGCTGGACGGACTCTGAACTGTTCCACCGGACATCACTGCCCCTCTACTGCGGATGGGGATTCTCTCTCAGCTCCTGTGCTTTTGGAGCCAGAGGGCCCGGGTGCTGCCCCTGGTGAGAATTGCAGCGAGACCGTGCCAAGGGCTGGGCGTGCGGTACGGGGAAGCAGCAGACAGACAAGAGCCTAAATAACAGCCACGTTTTGAAGTGATTGTACAGGCCAAGCGATTACAAGTGCAGACAATTCTCGCTCCCAAGCTCTGTATCGGCTCAGAGGAGCCCCACTCCGGGGGAAACAACGCAGCAGCACATTTAAGACAAAAATATGTATTTGAAACGGTGCAATAAACCCAGGATGGATCAGACTTTCCCGGGAAACCAATGCTGCTTGGCGTGAAAAGTGGCCACCCGGGGCCAATCCAAGAGGCTTTAATGTCTCTTACCGGTGACTTTTCCCAATGTGGGGACAATAGATTCTCCGCTACCAGCCTCAGCTCCAGTCAATACAAACACGACATCGTTTTTTAAACTAATATTTTTCCAGCTCGCAATTCCATGGGGAGAGAGGCCCAGCGTTGCCATGGCGATATATAGACAGCATCTGCCTTGGAAGGAGCTGAAGGGAGAAACTGGAATAGAATTGCAAATTTGCTCAGTCCTGAGGAGGACTCCAAGGGAATCCACGGACAGCAGCCTGGCTTCCAGAGAGAGCCCTGCCCATGGCACAGCCGGCGCAGCCCGCGACCCTGGGGCTCCAGAGGGCAGTTCGGCCCGGGGAGCGGAGCCACGCTGGGCACTCGCTCGGCTGGAAGCTGCTCTCCTAGTCTGTCCATCGAGGCCACGTGAGGAGAGGCAGCTCCAGTGGCGCTGGCGTGTGCACTCCCACGAACAGCCACAGGGCTCCAGTCATCGTCTGCATCTCCCTCTGTCCCCCCCGGGCAGACACCGCGCTGAGCGCCTCCATCCTCTTGGGCAGCAAATACCCCGGGGGCAATTCGCTGCACTCACGCAGTGCATCCCCGTGTCCAGCGAGCGGGCCCAGCGCCAGCTCTCTCTGCGCTTGCCTAGAGCAAGAGGATCCTTGGCAGCTGGCTACAAGCCCTTCACCGGGTCCCAGAGAGAAAGGGGAAATTTCCTCCTTCGAGCTGTCCTGCGCCAGCCCCGACGCTGCTGACGACAGCTCTCCCCAACCAGCCGGCGGAGACCGACCGCTAAGACTGGTGCTGCTGTCTGACTACCTTGACATCACTGTGTGATGAGGTTACAAGTCTGGTGCCCAGGTAGCAGTGCTGCCGTACCGCGGTACCGCCCAGCGTCCCTGGAACGACACGGCACACACGGACCGGCTGAACAGCTGCCGGTTGAGAGGTCTCAAAACGGGGGATCCTCATCGAGCCCGTCAGGTTCCAGGGGGGTCCTGAAGGGTTCTTAGCCCCGGGCTCGTTAACAGTTTGATCAGTGACCCAGGCCTGAGGAAGTCTGCAGAGGACACGACGACGGGGGAAGCGGTACATAACGCGGAGGTCACGGATACAATCCGGATCCGTGGGAAGCTGGGTGCAAGCAAACTATGTGTGTTGTAATGGGACTAAATGCAAAGTCATACATGTAGGAATGAGGAACGCAGGCCACACTTACAGGGTGGGGGACGCTGTCCGGGGAAGCCACGACTCTGACAAAGATTTGGGGTCGTGGTGGAGAATCAGCTGAACAGTTCTGGTGTCCACAACTGAAGAAGAATTGAAAGAAGAGCAACGAGAATGAGGAAAGGGTTGTGCAATCCGCCTTGCAGCGAGAGATTCACGGAGCTCAGTCTCCTTAGCTGAACAAAGAGACGGCGAAGGGGCGAGGTGGTCCCACACTATAAATACCTACCTGGGGAACAGAAATGTGATCGTACAGGGCTCTTCAATCCAGCAGGAAAAGTTATAACAAGACCCAGTGGCTGAAAGCTCAGTAGACAATTTCAGACCGGAAATGAGGCGTGCTGGGGGGCATCACCCCAGGAAGAGCGGACCACGGGCTGGGGGGGCGTCTCCATCGCGGGAAAGGTTTAAATCAGGATGGGATGTTTTTCTAGAAGTCATGCTCTAGTTCAACCCCAGCGACTGGACTTGAAACAGGAATGGACTCAGGCAGATCTCCGGCCTGCCCTCGGCAGGAGGCCTGCATAGATTATCACAATGGGCCCTTCTGGCCTTAAAAGCGATCAATCTATGTCCTGCCCTCCCATGTAAGCGTCTGGCCGCCTCTGAGCCAACAGCTGAACACTTCAAAAGCAAAACCAAATCCAAAAATCAGGCGGACGTGATCAACAATCACCAGCAAATCCCAGCAGCAACGTGAGGGTGGGTCGGAACCCGCCTGGATTCTCTGGCCAATGGTCAGCGCCCTGCTCGGACAGAAGCGGCGTGGCTTTCCGCAGAAGATCTCAAAGAACAAAAATTAAGAGGCCAGGAAAACGTCCCCATCTGTCCACAATGTTCTACAGCAGCCCAGACGCCGGGCAGCTCCCAAAGCGGTTAGACACGGTCATGCTGAGGCTGCCTGCCAGGCCCGTCGGCAAAGGCCGGGTCCTGCAGCCTGTCCTGCAGTGCTGCCAGGAGGCCGCCTTGCAAATCTCAATTCAAGATTCCGAGGCGTCCTTTCCTCCGCAATGGAAACCTCTCGCATTCATCTCCAGAGGCTGATTCACAGGCCACTCGGCCTTTCAGTCCTGGGGCAGGATGAAGAGGCTCTGAGGCTGCCTGAACTCTGCCATCCTGTCCAGGCGAGCTCCTACCCAGCACAGCACCGGTCCGTGGTGCCAGCATAGCCGGCGTGGAGCAGCCCTGCTTGTGGAGAGAGCAACGTGACACCCGAAAGTCAACTTGAGCCAGTCTGGCCTTCTAGCCCCCCTTTGTCTGATGCTCACAGACTGCGAGGGGACCATCATGATCATCTAGTCTGACCTCCTGCACATCACAGGCCTCCGGCGCCCAGGTCTCTCATTTCCCAATGTGTGCAGGTGACAACCCACCTTGCACCCGGCAAAGCCACTGCCAATCCACAAGAGCCACACGCGCTCCTGGGCTGCGGAGGCGAGGGGCCGGCAAACGGGAAGGATTTCACACACTCCGGAGGCACTGGACGGGGGCAGAGGGAATGGAACAGCGCAGCCGGGGCCGGGTGGAGGGGGGTCTGCTAGACACACATGGGGCTGATTCTCAGCGGTGCTGACCATCTGCAGCCCCCACTGAGCTCAGTATTTATGAGGATTTGTATCATGGTCGTGCCTAGGACCCTGCTGCGCTAGACTGCACAAACGCAGAGTAGACCCTGGTCCCTGCCCCATGGGACGCTGGGGAAGTCAGACAAGAAGCGCCCCGGGAAAGTAACTTTCTTTTCCGCAAAGGTGAGGGAGATGGAATAGAGCCACGCGGCGGCGGCGCTGGGCAGCTTAACGAACGCCCGTCCCTGAGCCCCAATTAACATTACTAGGCGCACATGTCTCTACACAGCAGCGGGCAGGAGGCGCACACAGGGCTTAGAAACACACCTGCTCTCACAAGGCAGGCACGGCTCTCCACCCTCCCGCGGCCGCAGCTCCTGGCTCAGCTGGGTCCGGACCAGATGGCAGGAGTCCAAGACAGAAAGCTCGGGAGAATTCACAACTCTGCTAGGGAAAAGGCAAGTCACCGGCCCAGATCTCCAGCGGGGCTAAACCCATGTGGCTCCGCTGCCTACAGCCGGGGATCAGTCCAGCGAAACGGCTCCGGCATTAGATCCTAGAGCCGAGTGAGGCTAAGGGCTCCCCCAAGAGAACAAAGGGACCAACGGGCCATGAAATGCCAGGACACCAGGACAAGAGGCTGCAGACTGGCTCATGACACAACATCAGGGAAGCAATACCCGAAGGGCCTTCCTGGGAGAGGTGAGAAGGGTACCTGGGGAACACAGGGCTACTTGCCTTGAGCAAGGCTGGGGCAATCTGGCCTAGTTCGTTACCCGCTAATTAAACCCGAAGTGCCCATCGATTATGGGAAGCAGGCACCGAATGAAAGTAGCCCCCCGACCTGAAAGTGTAGCGTGCTGGGTAGAGTGCTGACGGGGAGCATGCCCCCCCAGACCCACACATCAGGGCCTCCCTGCCTCAACTTCCCCCTGCCACTCCCAGACCTGACAAGCAGAGCACCCCCGGGACTCTCCTCGAGCTGCAGCAGGCAGTGAGAGGGGCTCGCGGACCCCTCCAGACTCAGTCACAGCGGCCGGCTGCGACATGAACTGCCAACAGGGGTCCCCTCTGGGAGCTGGCAGGTGCCCCCAGCCCACAGGGGCTGTCAGCTTCACGCGCTGCTCCGAGCGCACGGACGGGCGGGGGCTAGAGAACAGACCCTGCCAAGCTCCCAGAGGGACGAGCCTGGGGCTGTGGCAGACCTGAGTGTCTGTGCAAACCCAGCCCCGCGCCCCCTGCCCGAAGGTTTAGGAAAAGGTGGTTCGGTCATTAGAGCTTCCCTGTGTCCACAGCTCGCGGCAGCCCTGTCACCGCGCAGTGTCATCATCACTGCTCCGAGGGGAAGAGAAAATCCCATTAAAGAGGTGCCCTGCCGGGCGGCTGACACGCTGGGCGCTGGCAGGGCCGCGGGGCTGCGCTCACACGGGGCAGGCGCAGAGGCTGGCTGGGATTCCTGACAGGCCCCTGACCTAATTAGGCTCAATCCCAGTAAATGACTTGGTCTGGGGAAGGACTGGTAATGAGGGCGCCGGTCCAGCATGGGTCTCTCACCGAGTGCGCTCCATGGGCCTGTACAAGCCTCATCAGGCCGGCCGTGCTGAGCCCAGCTAGCCCAGGGTCCTGTCTTCTAACAGGGCAGTGCCAGGTGCCCCAGAGGGAATGAACAGAACAGGGAATCATCCAGTGACCCATCCCTTGTCGCCCATTCCCAGCTTCTGGCAAACAGAGGCTAATGACACACAGAGCATGGGGCTGCATCCCTGTCCATTTTGGCTAATAGCCAGTGATGGATCTGCCCTCCAGGAACTGATTTCATTCTTTTCTGAAGCCAGTTATACTTTTGGCCTTCAACACCCCCTGGCGAGGAGTTCCACAGGTTGACTGTGTGTTGTGTGAAGTATTTCCTTGTATTTGTTTTAAACCTGCTGCCTATTAATTTCATTGGGCGACCCCTGGTTCATGTGTTATGTGAAGGAGTAAATAACACCTCCCTATTCACTTCCTCCACACCAGTCATGAGTTTATAGACCTCGATCACATCCCCCCCTTAGTCGTCTCTTTTCCAAGCTGAACAGCCCGTCTTTTCAATCTCTCCTCATACCAGAGCTGTTCCATCCCCCTAAGCATTTTTGTTGCCCTGCTCTGTACTTTTTCCAATTAGAATATATCATGTTTGAGATGGAGCGACCAGAACTCCACGCAGTATTCGTGCATGCCCCGGATTTCTATGGTGGCATTATGATATTTTCTGGTTTATTCTCCCTCCCTTTCCTAATGGTTCCAACATTCTGTTCACTTCTGCTGCACACTGAGTGGATGTTTTCAGAGAACTATCCATGGTGATTCCAAGATCTCTTTCCTGAGTGGTAACAGCTAATTTAGACCTCTTCATATTGTATGTAGAGTCGGGATTATGTTTTCCAATGTGCATTACTTTGCATTTATCAACACTGAATTTCATCTGCCATTTTGTTGCCCAGTCACCCAGTTTTGTGAGATCCTTTTGTAACTCTTCGCAGTCTGCCTGGGACTTAACTATCTGGAGTAGTTTTGTATCATCTGTAAACTTTGCCACCTCACTGTTTCCCCGTTTCCCCAGATCATTTATGAATATGTTAAATAGGATTGGTCCCAGTACAGACCCCTGGGGGACACCACTATTTACCTCTCTCCATTCTGAAAACTGACCATTTATTCCTACCCTTTATTTCCTATCGTTTGACCAGTCACTGATCCATGAGAGGACCTTCTCTCTTATCCCATGGCAGCTTACTTTGCTTAAGAGCCTTTGCTGAGGGACCTTGTCAAAGGTTTTCTGAAAATCTGAGTACACTATATCCACTGGATCACCCTTGATGACCCCCTCAAAGAATTCTAGTAGATTGGTGAGGCATGATTTCCCTTTACAAAAACCATGTTGACTCTTCCCCAACAAATTATGTTCATCTATGTATCTGATGATTTTGTTTCAACCAGTTTTCCTGTCACTGAAGTTAGACTTACTGGCCTGTAATTGCTGGGATCACCTCTGGAGCCTTTGATAAAAAGGTCCTGTAGCCACCCAGGGCATGCTGGGGCATCTCTCTGCAGCCATTCACACTCCAAGCCCCTCCGCACACAGCCCTTCCTTTGTTCCTGCTGCAGATCTGAGCCCGTTAACAACAAAGCCCTGCACCCAGTGACAGAGCCAGCCTGTGATGCCCCGGGGAGCTGGCTCTGCACCTGAGCTGGTGAGTTCCCAGACAGGTGCTGCCTCTGCAGACAGGTGGGAAGTCACGGGAAGAGCACACACCCCAGCAAGGACTCATAGGGGCCACGCACACCTGAAAGAGTAACTAGACATTCCTGCTAAAATGTTAACAACCATGACACTTATGCCACTGCCATCATTAGGTTCCAGGGTTATCACTCCATTCTAAGGTGTGGAGGTAGCTCCCAGAGCTGCTCTTTCCCACGGCCTGCAGACACCATGGCCCACCCCTGTATTGGGATCAAGTGCCAAGGCTAGACATGTAATACGACTCTTACACCAAAGCTGTAATTCTGGGGCCAGAAACGTGCACCCCCCCCCCAGCCCAGACTCTGTGCCAATGCGGCAGGACTGGCTGTGCATGGAGACAGAGAGAGCTGATAGGCCAGGGTGGTGTCTGCCTTGTGCAATGCAGAGAAGATTAACTAAAGCAGCCATGTCTCCCGTCACTGGGTCAGCCACAGGTGGCCAAGGAGCAGAGGGACTGCCCAGAGGAGCTGTGGAGCCGTTGAGATGCCCCAAGACACCCATTTCCTGGGAGCCTGGCACCCGGAGCTGATGCACAAGAAACTAGGGGTCACCAAATGAAAGCAGCAGGTTTAAAACGAACACAAGGAAGTATTTCTTCACCCAGCGCACTCACCGTCAGCCTACAGAGCTCTGCCAGAGGATGTTGTGAGGCAAAGACTATAACAGGGTTCAAAAAAGAACTAGATCAGTTCCTGGAGGACAGGTCCATCAATGGCTATTAGCCAGGAGGGGCAGGGATGGTGGCCCTAGCCTCTGTTTGCCAGAGGCTGGGAATGGGTGACAGGGGATGGATCACTTGATAACTGCCCTGTTCTGTTCATTCCCTCTGGGGCACCTGGCACTGGCCGCTGTCGGAAGACAGGACACTGGGCTGGATGGACCTTTCGGCTGACCTAGTCTGGCGGTTCTTATGTTTCACCCACTTTACAACTCTCCTGCCACGCTTGCCAGAGTCATCCCCAGCAGAGCTCCATTGGCTCACCCCAGGGCAGGGCTTACCCTGGTGCATTCAATACAAATGACACCTCATCTCCGCCTGGAACAGACTTGGGTCCCCTGGTGGGGTTGCCCGGCCACCTGGCTAAGTGGGAGCAGCTGAGCCGGCCGCCAGCCGGAGGCAGTCCGCAGCGTAACCCTGCAGCACACCAGGTCTAGGATGGTAACTGGCCAAGCAGAGAATTCATGCTCCAGCCGCCGCCTCCCTCCCACTGGGGTTCAGATCCTGGCTAGGGGCCCAGGGCTGGACCCTCAAACAGACCAGCAGAGCTGCAGGAGCCCAGGGTGGAATTTGCACCGGAGCCACCGGTCAGGATGGGGGGGGGGGTCCCAGAGAGCTGGGGTGGGGGGGGAGACAGCAGGTGACTGGGGTGCAGACTCACAACCCTCAGCAGACCCAGCCCTGCCCCTTCTCTGCCGTGGCTTGCCCAGCGAACACCCCTCCAGAGAACCCAGCGCTGTGCTGGAGAAGGGGGGGGGCAGGCCGGACCGCCGGGGGGCGTCCTCCGGAGGTGCCGGGGAAACTCCCCGAGGACAAAGGGCGACGCTGGCTCGCTGGGGCTCGCCCCGCTCCCTCCGGACACGAGCCCCACGTCCTGCCCCGCGGAGCCGGGCCCGGCTCTCGGGGACGCTCCCGGCCGGGCTTTGCCGTTTCAGACCGGGCATCCCCCTCGCCCCCGGCTCCGGGCTCGTCTAGACTGGGGGGCGGCCCCAGCCACTGCTCCGCCCGGCTGCCCTGTCACCGGGGGGTCCCCATGTCCCAGGCGGAGCCGCCCGGCTGGGGCTGGGGGTCCCTGGCGAAGCCCCGCCTCGGCCGTGCGCCCCGGAGCGGACAATGCGCCCCGCGCTGGGCCGCGGGGATTTAATAGGAGGAAAGTTTAATCGGAGCCGCGTGGGTCTGTGGGGAGCCCGTGACCCCGTCCCCCAGCCAGCCCCGTGGGACGGACACCGGCGGGAGCCCCGAAAGCCAGACGTCCCAGGCGGGCTCCGCATGACACAGCGGCCCGGCTGGAGAGAGTGCGGAGATCCACGCGTGTGCGCGGAGGGGTCCCGCTCCGATTCCATCCCACAGCCCCACGCGCGGAGCCACAGACGCAGCCCCCCCCCCCCCCAGCTCCGTAACAAAGACAATTGGAGGCTGGCTCAAGAGCTTCAAGACAAAAATCCCTGTCTGCCCCCCCCCGCCCCCTTTTGTGCGCCCCGCGCCGGGACTGTCACCCCGCGGGGGTCCCTGCAAACCCGCTGCACGGCGCCTTCCCCGGCCCTCCCGGCAACCGGCCCCCGCCCCGCCCCACCCATGGGGGGAGCCCGGCCCTACCCCACACACGGGGGGGGAGGTCGATCCCAGCCCTATCCCACACATGAGGGGGGTCGAGCCCGGCCCCGGCCCTACCCCACACATGGGGGGGAGGTCGAGCCCGGCCCTACCCCACAAATGGGGGGGGGTCGATCCCAGACCTACGCCACCCATGGGGGGGAGCCCGGCCCCGGCTCTACCCCACACATGGGGCGGGAGGTCGATCCCAGCCCTACCCCACACACGGGGGGGAGCCCGGCCCCGGCCCTACCCCACACATGGGGGGTGGTCAAGCCCGGCCCTACCCCACACATGGGGGGCCGGGTGAGTAGCTGTGACGCCAGCTACCAAAGCAGGAGCCCAGGCCCCCCGCCCCGGGGCTGCCTGGGGGCAAGGGGCAGCGCGGGGGTCTCTGCTGGGCGGGGGGGGGGGTCCGTACTCACAATCGCTCCGTGTTGCGGGGGATGTTTTTGGGGACGCCCCGGAGCCCGGTGCCGTGACAGTCCACGGTGGTGCCGCTGCAGGTGCAGAGCGCGGGGCAGCCGGTGGCCCGCACCCCGCACGCAGCCGCCCAGGCCAGCAGCCAGACGCCGGCTCGCAGCCACCTGCCCTGCGGGGCCATGCCGGGGACCGGGAACCGGGACCGGGCTCGGAGCTGCGCCGCCGCCGAGCGCCCTCCCCAGCCAGCAGCCGGCTGCGTCTGAGCGCAGAGCTCCGCGCCCCCCCACTCCCCATCCATCAATCGCAGACACAACCCCCAGCCCCGGCCGGCTCCTCCCCCAGCGCCGGCCCCTCGCCGCGGGGCGCAGCGCCCCGGCGCGCACACAAAGGAACGGCCCCCTCCGCCGGATCGGGCCCGGCCTGGGGCACATGCGGCTGAGGGGCTGCAGGAGGGGAGGGGGCACCCCCGAGGCTCTAGTCGGAGCAGGGGGTTCAGCCCCCCCGCCCCACCACATGGGGGGTCATGGTGTGTGCAGAGCCTGGCCCTGCTGGGGCCAGGGTGCCGGGTGCCAAAGGTCATGGCCTGGCCTGGGAACAGCATCAGCTCTGCCAGGAGCCACCTGGCAAAGCGCCTGGCGTGGCCCCGCAGCTGCTGAGCAGAGCGGCTCCGGGGGGCTCCGGGAGGGCTGGGCTGTGTCCCTCTGGTGGCTCCGGCGTCCGCCCGGCCCAGCCCACGGCTCCGGGTCCACGAAGTCAAGTTCCTCCGCGGGAAGAGCAAAGGGAGCTCAAGTCACTTCAGAAGCAGTTGGACTTGGACGGGCTCCAGCGGGGAGACGAGTCCAGCCTGCTTGGGACAAAGGGACAGAGCTGCCACCCTGGACTCCGGCCCCTGAACTAGCCGGCTCAAGTCCTTTTCTAGCCCCTATCAGCTCGGTATCTGAGCACTGCCCAACGCCCAACCATTAATGGATCTAGCCCCATGGCCCCGGCTGTGATCCTCACCGTACAGATGGCACCAAGGCGCACACAGGTTCAGAGGCTCATAAGAGCGGCCAGGCTGGGTCAGACCAAAGGTCCATCGAGCTCCGTATCCCATCTCTGACTGTGGCCAATGCCAGGTGCCCCAGAGGGAATGAACAGAACAGGAAATCATCCAGTGATCCATCCCCTGTCGCCCATTCCCAGCTTCTGGCAAACAGAGGCTAGGGACACCATCCCTGTCCATCCTGGCTAATAGCCATTGATGGACCTAACCTCCCTGAACTAATCTAGTTCTTTTTTTGAACGCTGTTATAGTCTCGGCCTTCACAACATCCTCTGGCAAGGAGTTCCACAGGTTGACTGTGCCTTGTGTGAAAAAATACTTCCTTTTGTTTGTTTTAACCCTGCTGCCTATTAATTTCATTGGATGACCCTGGTTCCTGTGTTATGTGAAGGGGTAAATAACACTTCCCTATTCACTTTCTCCACACCAGTCATGATTTTATAGCCCTCTATCAAATCCCCCCACCCCTCCTTAGGTGTCTCTTTTCCCAGCTGACCTGTACTAGTCTTTTTAATCTCTCCTTGTACAGAAGCTGTTCCATCCCCCTCATCATCTTTGTTGCCCTTCTGTGTGTCTTTCCCAATTCTAATAGATCTTTTTTGAGATGGGGTGAGCAGAGCTGCAGGCCGCGTTCACGGCATGGGTGTACCAGGGATTCCTACACTGGCATTAGGATATTCACTAATGATCTAGCCCTTTCTGCCCGTTCCGTTAGCTCTGTTCACTCCCCCGAAGCTACACAGGAAGTCTGTGGTGGAGCAGGGAACGAATCCGGGTCTCTGGTTAGTGTCTGGATGTAGAAATTAGTCCGGGGGGGGGGGGGATGCAGCTCCCAGAGGGGGATCACATTAAGTCCATGCTGGAACCCCAGATCTGACCACCCCAACTTTGGGGAGACTCAGGGCTGAATCTCAGCTCTGCAGCTGGCCTCAATAAACTGAACCAAAAGCCTGTCTCCTCCAATCAGGGAACAGAAACAGTGTCACATGCCTGGTGCCCGGGGACTGAGTTTCGAATCTATGCAGCGGCACCATCCACACACACAGTATTTCCTGATGCGGTTACCTGGGGAATGATTTCAACAAACGAAAAACTCTCAGTTCACAAGAAAGGAGGCAAAAACCACCCAATGCCAGTGTGGCCAGTGCCAGTAATCCTGAGTCATAAGAACGGCCAGACTGGGTCAGGCCAAAGGTCCATCCAGCCCAGTGTCCTGTCTTCTGACAGCGGCCAATGCCAGGTGCCCCAGAGGGAATGAACAGAACAGGGAATCATCAAGTGATCCATCCCCTGTCGCCCATTCCCAGCCTCTGGCAAACAGAGACTAGGGACGCCATCCCTGTCCATCCTGGTTAATAGCCATTGATGGACCAAGCCTCCATGAACTAATCTAGTTCTTTTTTGAAACCTGTTATAGTCTCGGCCTTCACAACATCCTCTGGCAAGGAGTTCCCCAGCTTGACTGGGTGTTGTGTGAAGAAATACTTCCTTTTGTTTGTTTTAACCCTGCTGCCTATTAATTTCATTTGGTGACCCCTAGTTCTTGTGTTATGAGAAGGAGTAAATAACACTTCCCTGTTCACTTTCTCCACACCAGTCATGATTTTATAGACCTCGATCATATCCCCCCTTAGTCGTCTCTTTTCCAAGCTGAATAGGCCCAGCCTTGTTAATTTCTCCTCATACAGAAGCCGCGCCAGACCTCTCATCATTTTTGTTGCCCATTTCTGAACCTTTTCCAATTCCAATCTATCCTTTCTGAGATGGGACAACCACATCTGCACGCAGCATTTGAGGTGTGGGTGTACCATGGATTTATATAGAGGCAATCTGATATTCTCTGTCTTCTCATCTCTCCCTTTCTTAATGGTTCCCAACATTCTGTTCGCTTTTTTGACTGCTGCCGACCCTCCCAAAAGACTGGCTTCAAACTCATGCGATCTTACACAGTAAGCAATGGGGTTCTTTCTGTTCACCTGCTGCTCTTACAGCCTCGGGGATGTCACTTCCAAGCTTTTCTCCTCCAGCAGAAGGGCTGGAAACGTCCATTATTTCAGTGAAAGCTGAGAGTCTCTCAGAACCCCAGGACTCCCGAAGCTGGGGCTGTAAGAAAAACACCCAACATTGTGAGGTTCAGGATAAAATCAGGAGTGTTTGCTGACAGAACGAGAGCAGCTGCCGTGAATGATCCGCTCCATTCTAAGCGTATCGCCCCAGAAAACAGATGCCGCTGAAGAGACAAGGCTGGGGCCCCATTAGTCTCCATGCAAGCGCCTGGGGCCAGATGTGGATTCGGAGCAGGGCTCTGACAGTGTAGAGGGAGAGTTACAGTGACAGAGGGGCTAGGGTGACCAGATGTCCTGATTTTATAGGGACAGTCCCAATGTTTGGGTCTTTTTCCTATATAGGCTCCTATTACCCCCCCCACCCTCTGTCCTGATTTTTCACATTTGGTGTCTGGTCACCCTAGGAGGGGCGGTACATTAACCCTCCCCCTGTACCATCCCTTTCCTCGCTCCCCTGCGGGGGGGCTTCCTTCCCCTCTGGTTTCTTACCTAGGTCAGGGCGCTGCCTCGCGGGACTCTGCAGTCAGTGGTTATTTCCTGGCTGCTGCATAATGCTAACCCCCAGGACCGGCTCTTCCCAGCAGTCTGGGCAGCACCTAGTGTGTGTCAGAGGCACCATGCCAACCTCCCCCCCCAAATCTCCTTCCCTCCAGACCCCATGAGAGCTCGGCCTTTTACCAACACACAGTCCCTGCCCCAAGATGGGCCTGATCCTGGTCCCATTGGAGTCGTGCCATTAACTCCAGGGGCGCAGGATGGAGCCCTGAAAGGGGCTCCTCTTTCTTCCTGCATCTCTTCCCTCCCGCCCCCCCTGCTGTTCCTTTGCCCCTGCTCCTTGGGCTGGGGGGTGGCAAAGCGGATACTCCGCAGAGGCTGAGCGGCGGGTGCTCCCCACGTAGCTCCCCAAGCCAGCGCTCCTCCAGACACACATCTGCGCCAGCTCCGGGGAGGGCAGCCGGGACACACGCTTGGCCCACCACAGCATCCTCCCCCCAGGCCTCGGTTACAGGCTCCTCATCCGTCTGTCTGTGACATCTCCTTCCTCTGGCCCCAGCGCTGGAAGGGAGCCGAGGCCCAGACGCATGAAAGGGGGGTTTCTTGTTGCTACTCAGAAGCCATGACCTTAGGGAAGCAGCGCTTGTTCCCAGCCTCTGGGAGCTGCTCCGGCGCTGGCAGGGCCCCAGGCTGAGCTGGCCCCAGGGAGGAGGAAAGCCGAGCGGTCGCTCAAGGAAGTGTCCCAGCTGGCACAGAAGGGGACCTCAAGGAGGGCCGGGTGCTGTGGGAGCCCCATGGGCTCTACCGTCTCTCGCTGCTGAATGTATCCTCCACGCCCCAGAGCCCCTGGCCTAGGGCCATCCTGCCTGGGCCAGCCCTTGCTCAGACAGAGGGGTCCTGGCCCAGCAGGTGAGAGAGGGAAGCCAGCTCCCCCAGCCATTCGGGGTTCCCTGTCCAGGTGAACCTGGCAGCAGGACCAGGGTGGGGGCAGAGCCATTGCCAGAGTCACTCAGCCAGGGAGCGCCCTCCCGATGTGTGGGTGAATGGGCCCCCGGCCAGTCTGTCCCTGCAGCAACAGAGCGAGACCTGGCACATGGGTCCAGACGCTGCCATGCCAGGAGCTCAGGAAAGCACCGGGGCTGCAGCAACCGCCCAGGGAGCCGCTCAGCAGGGCAGGAGCGGCTGGGGAAGAAGGGGTCAGGCGCTGGGCTGGGCCTCGTGTTCCCAGCTCTGTGACAGACTCCTGGGTGTCCTTGGGTGAGTCACTTAATCTCTGGGCCTCAGCTCCCCGCTGGAACCTGGGCTCACCGACGCTGGGAGGGTAAATGCACGGTTTGCGCAGGCGCCCAGAGGCTCCGGTGATGGCACCCCTGTAAGAACCGACTTACGTAGGGCTGGCATCCATTGGCAGCTGCTACCTCGCCCTCTGGAGGGCAGGTGTGCTGAGGGGGCTGAAGGAGAGACTCCATAGCTAGGAGGGGTAGAAGGCTGTTATCCTATGTGGACAGACACTACACAAGTAGGAGTGTGTTGCTACAGCTGGTTATTTTGAGAAGAGCGAACACAGGAAGGGCCTGGTCTGGGAGCTGGGAACTGTAGTAGAAAGCGAGCCTGAGACATAAGCCCTCGTCTCAGAGGCCTGGTGTGAGGCCTGAACTAAAGTAGTGGTCATGCTTTGCTGATGTAAAGCAAAGGTGTAGCTCAGTGGTTTGAGCATTGGCCTGCTTAACCCAGAGTTGTGAGTTCAATCTTTGTGGGGGCCCATTTAGGGAACTGGGGTAAAAATCTGTCTGGGGATTGGTCCTGCTTTAAACTAGGGTTACCATATCTCAAAAATAAAAAAAGAGGACCCTCCACGGGCCCTGGCCCCGCCCATTTCTCCACCCCTAGCCCCGCCCCTTCCCCACCCTAACTCCGCCCCCTCCTCCCTTCCACTCCCAGCCAGGGGGAAAGGGCTGCCCCAGTGCTACTGGCTTCAGGGTTTGCTGGGTAGCCCCCAGACCCTGTGCCCCCAGCCGGCGCTTCCCCAGTGCAGCTGGAGCCCGGGAGGGGAAGCGCCCGGGAGGGGAAGCGCAGGGTCTGGGGGCTGCCCGGCAAACCGTGAAGCCTGTAGCGCTCGGGCTTTGGGCAGCCCCTATGCCTCTGGACCCTGCGCCCCCAGCCGGGCACTTCCCCTCCCGGGTTCCGGCGGCGCAGGGTCTGGAGGCACGGGGCTGCCCGAAGCCGGTAGCGCTCGGGCAGCCCGGCTCTTAAACAGAGCCGAAGAGTCGGGGAGGAGCAGAGCTGCCATTTTCCCGGACATGTTCGGCTTTTTGGCAATTCCCCCCGGACGGGGGTTTGAGTGCCGAAAAGCCGGACATGTCTGGGAAAAAGAGGACGTATGGTAACCCTACTTTAAACAGGGGGTTAGATTAGAAACCTCCTGAGGTCTCTTCCAACCCTGATATTCTATTATCTCAATTTTAAAGTGAGCAGAAGTCAGGCTCTGCCTGCTTGTAAGGAACGGGGCAGAAACACAGGTGGCTACGAATTGCTAGGTACAGAACATTCACGCAAACACGTTCCAGAAAGGCAGGACCAGCCCGCCCCGAGACCAGGAATGATACAAGGGCGCTCCCCAGAGACAAGAGGGACCTGCTGACCCAGCTTCAAAATGTCAAGGTGACAGTACGATGGGTAGAGGTGTTTTGATTGAACCAACAGGCACAAGGCGATGGGTGGCACCTCGCCACGGCAGGGGATAATACGTAACGTGTTTGTATTGGGGTATAAAGAGGGACCTCTAAGGGGGGGGTGGGGTCTGGCCGAGGGGATAGTGGAAAAAACGGTTCTCGCCTTCTCGTAACTGTTGTTCTTCGATACGTGCTGTTCACGTCCATTCCAATCAGGTGTGTATGTGTGCGCGCGAGAGCATGTGCACATGAGCTGGAAGATTTTTCTCTTAGCAGCAACTGTAGGGTCGGCTTGGGCTCCCCTGGAGTTGCGCCTTCATGGTGCCCAATATAGAGCTCTGCCAACCCGCCACCCCCTCAGTTCCTTCTAACCGGCTGCTCCAACAGAGGGGTGGGATGGTGGATATTGGAATGAACGTGAACACCACAACTCGAACTCATGTTACGAGACGGTGAGTAACCATTTTTTTCTTCGAGTGCTTGTTCATGTCGATTCCAACCAGATGACTCCCAAGCCCAAGTTCAGGAGGTGGGGTCGGAGTCGTCCACTGATTGGAGCACAGCTCGTCCGAAGGCTGCATCGTCTCTGGCCTGCTGGGTGACGGCACAGCGCGTGGTGAAAGTGTGGATGGAGGACCACGTCGCCGCCCTGCAGATGCCAGGAACGCTGCTGAGGCCTGCGCCCTGGTGGAGTGCATGGCGATCGGAGCAGCGGGCACTGTCACCAGGTTGTAGCACTCACGGATGCAGGACGTGATCCATCCTGTCCACCACTGCCACGAATAACCGCACCGAGTTTCAGAATGGCTTCAGCCTCTCGCTGTAGAAGGCTAGCACGCTGCAGACATCCAATGAGCGGAACCTCTGCTCCCTGGTGCTGGAGTGCGGCTTCGGGTCGAATATCGGGAGAAAGATGTCCTCGTTGACGTGAAACTGGGAGACAACCTTTGGGAGGAAAGCCGGGTGTGGCCTGAGCCGAACCTTGTCCTTATGGAACACCGTGTAAGGGGGCTGTAATGTTAGAGCCCTGAACTCAGACACCTCCTGGCCGAGGTTATCGCCACCAGGAACCTTGTATGAGAGAGAGCAGGGAGCACATCGCCAAACGGTCAAAGGGCGGTCCCATGAGTCTGGAAAGGACCAGCTTGGAGTCCCAAGCCGGGACCGGCTGCCGGACCTGCGGATATAGCCTGTAGAGACCTTTAAGGAAGCGGATGACCATTGGGTTAGCAAAGACCGAGCGTCCCTCTGCGCCCAAGATGGCGGCCACGTGAACGCTTACTGATGACATGGACGGTCCCTGCTGCTTGAGGTGCAGGAGATAGTCCAGTCTAAGGGGCACCGAGGCAAGCGTCGGAGACGGGAGGAGCTGCTCCGACCAGATTGAAAATCTCTTCCATTTGGCAAGGTAGGTGGCTCTTGTGGAGGGTTTCCTGCTGCCAAGGAGGATGTGTCTGACTTGATCAGAGCAGGAGAGCTCCCGTGCATTCAGCCATGGAGCTTCCATGCCATGAGGTGGAGCGATTCGAGGTTCGGTCCTGCGTGATTAGGTCCTGGAAGAGCAGCAGGGTGACGGGGTTTCCATGGACATTTCCAGGAGTGATGTGAACCAGTGCTGGCAGGGCCAGGCTGGCACTATCAGTATCACCAAAGCTCGGTCCCTGAGAATCTTGGAGCGCCTTGTGAATGAGAGGGACAGGCAGGAACGCATCTAGGAGATGGCCTCCCCGTGGGAGGAGGAACGGGTCCGCGATGGAGCCCGGGCTGTGAGTCAGGAAGGAACAGAATCACTGACACTTCCTCTTGCATCGCGTGGCGAACAGGTCTATCTGGGGAAAGCCCCACTGATGGAAGATTGAGGTCACTACGTCCAGGCGAAGGGACCCCTGCAGCCATGCATTAATCCTCTTCAATGAAGACATGTTAGAAGGATAATTTACCGTTTAATAGACTAAACTCTCCATTTGCTGCTGGCAAGTGCAGTCAATGCATTTCTCTGCAGTGCCATAAACAGCAGCCTCTCTGCAGTCACACCATGCCGCCCGGTGGGTTCCGCTGATGACCCAGGCCCTGGGACGAGCAGACACATTCTGCTCTGCTTTGAAAGGAGTTTGTCTGGGAGCCTGTTAGCCTCATTTCGATTCCCGTTTGTGCCAGCATCCCTGAGCTGGGAACCCATCTAACATGAACATAAGAACGGCCGTACCGGGTCAGACCAAAGGTCCATCTAGCCCAGTATCCTGTCTGCCGACAGTGGGCAATGCCAGGTGCCCCAGAGGGAATGAACCTAACAGGCAATGATCAAGTGATCTCTCTCCTGCCATCCATCTCCACCCTCTGACAAACAGAGGCTAGGGACACCATTCCTTACCCCTCCTGGCTAATAGCCATTAATGGACTTCACCTCCATGAATTTATCCAGTTCTCTTTTAAACACTGTTCTAGTCCGAGCCTTCATAACTTCCTCAGGCAAGGAGTTCCACAAGTTGACTGTGTGACGAAGAACTTCCTTTTATTTGTTTTAACAACAAAGAGCCACTCGGCCCAGGGACACAGAGGGGCTGCCGTGGCTTTATTCATGAAGATGCACCAGATACAAGAGCCCGTCTTTGCTCCGTATTTATTGCTATCTGGAGGCTGGTCCAGCGCTGGGAGGGAACCGATAAATCGTGTGCCAGTTGTGCTTACTCTGCACTTACCCCCAAGCGACGGTTGTGAGCTTGCGACTGGCGTTGGGATGGCAAGACCTGGGCCCGGCAGCCCCAGGAGAACGTCACAGTCCCTCCACCCGGAACCCGGCCCCATTGATGGGTCTGGCCAGCATCCCAGCCTCCTGCCCCGAGCCGCTCGCCAGGGACATTCTACAAGGGATCGCAGCAGATCTCCGCCTCCTGGGGCAGCGGCGAGGGGGACAATTTCCTTTCTCACAGCAGTGGCAGGCTCTGATGTTACAAAAGCAGGTGCTTAATGGGGCTGGGTCCCTCTCCCCCTCCCCACAACGTCCCAGCCTGATCGGCTCTGCCCAGCTGCTGGCCTGGATGCCGTGGGGGCATTTTTAAGTTTAGTGAAACTTACTGGAAATATTCCTTGAGTGTTTTTGAGAGTTTGCTGGAAATGTCTCCATGTCAGTCCCTGCCCTGGGCACCCCTCCGTCACCGTCACGGGCCCCTCCTGGGTGCCGTTCTGCCAAGGGCTGGCATCTCAACCGCCACAAGTGGCTCCAATCCCTGAAGGGGGTTCCCATGTGCTAAACCTCTGGTGCAGCACAGGCCCTGGCACAACCAGCCTGCCCGGCTCCCTGCCCTCGTCGCCAGCTGCCATCACAGGAATCCAGGCCCTTTGTTTCCTGGGTGCCTGTGGAAGCACCAGGAGCCAGCCCCGTGCGTCTGCTCCGTCCTGGGAAGGGCTCTCCACGCCCAGCGGGAGGGATGGGCACCACGGAGCAGGAAGGGTGCCCTGCCAAAGGGATGGGTCCGGCAGGGTGCTGTGTCCCGGGGGGGGCCCTGTCGTTCCCTGACATGGCTGGATCTGGCTCATACCAAACGAGGGGAGCAGCCAGGGGGTCCCCCAGAAATGTCCCCGCTGCTGAGTAACAAGGAGAGCACCAGTGGCATCTAGTGGCTGATGTGTTCCTCCCGGCTCATGCTCCCAGGCAGGGGGGAGCCGTGCTGGGCCTTGGCCCTTGGCTGCTGAGGTCTGGGCTGTGAGCCACAGTCGCAGACCATCTTAGGCACCCAGGGCTACAGGGCAGGTGGTGACACAACCCCTCGCTGCTCTGAACCCCCACAACATGACAGAGCCGGAGGTGGAGTCTCAGTGCAGGGGCCAAAGGGGGCTTCCCGGCCCCGTGGGGGCCCAAAGGGCAGGAGCTCTAGGAAGCCAGCCAAGCCCTGTTCCCACGGGAAGGTCTGGAAGCCGCCAGCCAGCCAGCGGGTGCTGCACGGCCCCTGCTTCGCTCTGGAGGGGCCCAGTTCCTCGCCCAGCCGCCAGCGGTATGGAGTTCTCACGCGGGTCCCGAGGCGGCTTCTTGCCCCCGTAACGGCCACTGATGCCGTGTCCCCCGTCCCGAGTTCCCCAGGGCTCTGCAGAGCGAGCCCCACGCTGGACAGGCAGCGAGCTCGGCCCCGGCAGGTCCCTCTGGAGGGAGACAGCAGCGTCCCCAGCTGCTCAGCACCCCATGGACGCTCTGGGAGAGCTTTAGACGTGGACGTCATTGTCCACTCAGACCTGGACCAGGCCACTAGGGCCAAGGGCTCTTCGCTTGCGGGGGTGGCTGGGGGCTGTGGTGCCCAGGACCGGAGGCTCCTGCAACCAACCCAACAGGGCCCCAGCTGTGCAGAAGGCAGGTCCCGTGCCCCCCAAAGGGATGCAACGGGGGTGGACAGGAGCTGCCCTGTCGGCAGCACCCTGGCTCGGGGTTCTACCAGGCGGCGCTGGAGGGAGCCGACAAAGATCTAACACCTGGGCTCCCTGCAGAGCCCCGGGGACCAGCCAGCGGCCCCATCACTGGAGCCCCCTCCCCGTGTGAGGATCTGCTCACGGGCCGAGCCTGCCACCGCGGAGCGGCCTTGGGACTCCTCTTGGCAGCAGGTGAGGCGGTAGCGTCACCGCTGACGCCGGCTCCCGTTGTCCCCAGAGATCCCGTGGAGGGGAGCCAGGCGCGGACAGGCTGCTGTGCTGAGCTCCGCTAGCCTGTGTCAGGCCCTGCCGCCGGGAGCCCAGGGCTGGAGCTCTGCAGGCGTCTGCATCGCCAAGGGGCAGAGCTGATGGCCGTTGAAGAGAGATTCGATTCGGGGGTCCAGACGGAGGAACTGCAGAGCCCCGGGCCCGTGGGAGCTGGGCTCTGCACCGCACGGGCAGTGGGCACGGACCATGCCAGCCTGTGTCTTTGCAGGAGTCAGGAAGGGTGAGCAGGGCACCAGCCAGGGGAAGGCTAGAGGGGAGGCCAGTGCAGGGTGAACAGGGAGCAAAGCGCCCAGGCTGGAGCCAGCAGCACGGAGCTGCTGCTGTCACCCGTGGACGGTCACCTCGAACCCGCCACAGGGCAAGGGTCAGGATTTCCCTGCTCGCCATGGGACACCATGCAAGGGACCCCGGGTACCAGCAGGGAGTGTGGGCTGGTGGACCCCCAGAGCCACCCAGGAAGCTCCCAGTGGGAGGGGAGGTCTGGCCACGGCTCACTATTTAAGCCAGAAGGAGGCACAGGAAGTTGTCTTGACACCCATGTGACTCCTTGGCCGGCTGCTCCATTAGACCCTGCGTTCCTGCCTGACTCTCAGGCCCTGCCTTGTCCGGATCCCTGCTCCTACACCCCACCCCTGCCTACGGACGCCGTCTCCGACCCTCCTGTTCTGACCCACTGGCCTGACTGCCTACATCCCGTTCTACAAGCTGCATGGCCCAGCCAGCCACGAGCCTGTCGCTTGCAATCCTGCGAGGGTGTCTTTGCCTTGGACCTCAACGTAGCTCCTAGCAACCTCGGGTATCCCCTCAGACCAGGGGGGCAGCGGCCATCCCCTGGGGCCCCCTACCCAGAGATGCCCCACAGCTCAGTCGTTAAGCCAAGCTGGCCTGTGCTTAGTGACCTCCAGGCACACTGAGCTACGGAGCAAACCGGCCTGGACCCAGGTCATTTGGCTCCAGGCGGAGCCAGGGTCCCGGGGAGCTCCGCTGCGGTCGCTAGGAGCATCAGGGACTCACCAGTTACAGACGGGCCAGGCAGACTGCAGCAGAGAGGCTGGGGTTACATGCAGGGTCCTGTTCGTCCAGCAGCAGCCTGGCCCAGGGCACTCGTGAGCTCCAGGGGTTGCTGAACTGGTCCCCTCCTGGAACCTGACCCGATTTCCAGCGTCCCACTGTCCTGGAGTGAGTGAGGCCAGCGCTGTTCAGCTGCCTTTGCAAAGCCCTGAGATCCGGGGGACGGGCCTGACCCTCGGCTGCTGGAAATCAGCCAAGCACCTGGGCTCAAGTGGAGTCTGCAGGTTCACACCAGCGGGCTCTGAGCCAGGGAGTGAAGTGTTGGGATTGTCTCCAGCCCCGTTGTCCAACAAAAGGTCCTGCCATGGCCCCCACCCCTCAGGCTGGTGCTACAGTAGCCCAGAGTCCACGGCTCCGGGGCGAGCCCTTTGCTAAGATCAGGGAGGATCCAGGCTGCAGCCGCTCTCCCTGCCGGGAGCAGCAGGCCCGTCGGGGGGAGAATCGCCAGGCTGCTTTACTGCAAGGGGCGGCTAAAGGGACTGTGCCCTCGGGGGCAGCGATCCGCGCCCAGCCGCACGGCCCGTGCAGGGGAAAGCAGGGGTCCTCGCCTCCACGTGCTCTTTGCATTTCTGTTTTATTCACAGCCCAAACTCCCTCCCTCCCTGCCCTGCCGGGCCCCCAGACACTAACCCACGTCAGAGCGAGCGGCTAGGGCCTGAGCCCTGCCCCTCGTATCCCCCCAGCCTGCCCCACATGGGGACGACCCTCTGGGCCCGGGGGGCTCGTTTGCTCTGCTCTAGCTCCCCCTGGTGGCCCCGCGGTAGAAAGGCCGTGTGATGGAGCGGTGTGGTCCAGCCGGGAGCAGATGGATTTTACACAGGTACCCTCCAGAGGAGGGCCCCTGGCTGCTCCCTCCCCGGGGCATGGTGAAGAACCGGCTCTGAATTTCAATTTCGTAAGGCAGCATTTTGCAGAAAGTCAGGCCCATCCCCATAGGGAAGTGTGTGGGGTCTCGCTCACTCTGTCACACCCGCATACACACGTACAATCGCACACCCAGCCCGATTCAGGGTGACGGGAAGAAACGGTTACTCAACAAGACGCGTTGCTCACGTCCAGTCCAATGAGCTGTCTGCGCCATGTGCACACTCGTTGGAACGTTTCCCTTAGCAGCTCCCTCGGGTCGGCCGTGGAGCCCCTGGAGTGGCACCTTCACGGCACTGAACATAGGCCCCTGCCGACCCGGTCCCACCTCACTCCCTCCTTGCCGGCTACTCTGACGAGGGGAAGGGGGAGCAACACACCTCGAAGAACAAGAGTTATGAGAGGGGAGGAACTGTTTTCTCTTCTTCGAGGGATTGTTCATATCGATTCCAATTAAGTGACTCCCACGCCTGACGCAGGCGGTGGGGTCGGAGTTATGGAATCGCTGATTGCAGCACCGCTCTGCTGAAAGCCGCGGCGTCTCTGGCGTGCACCTCTCACTCCGCCATCGTCCGGAACGTACGCACTGAGGGCCAGGTCGCTGCCCTGCAGATTTCTCGTACTGGGGCCTGGGCCAGGAACGCCGCTGAGGCCTGGGCACTCGTGGCGTGCGCAGTAAGAGCCGGGGCTGGGCCCTTGGCCAGCTCGTAGCACGTGCGGATGCAGGACGGGATCCAGGAGGATATTCTTTGAGATGAGACCGGGAGCCCTTTCATCCGACCCGCCACCGCTACGAACAGCCGGTTCGACTTCCGGAACGGCCTAGTGCGCTCGATGGAGAAGGCGAGTGCCCGTCAACCATCCAGGGAACGCAGCCTCTGCTCCTGGCTCCTTGCATGGGGCTGTCACGGAGTATTGGGGAACTCAGGGCCCTGCACCCCCGGCTTCCTGCGATTCACCATGACTCTCAGCCAGCCAGTAAAGCAGAAGGTTTATTTGGATGACAGGAATACAGTCCAAGACAGGTCTTGCAGGCACAGACAACAGGGCCCCCCTCAGTTAGGTCCAGCTTGGGGTCCCAGGGCATGCCAGCCCACCCCCTTGGGGGGGGGGGGGTCAGAGCCATCTCTGCCTCCCAGCCATCTCTCCAGCCTCCTTCCAGCCTGCTTCCAGCACTCTGCCTTCAGCGACCCCTCCCACAGCCTTTGTTCAGTTTCCCGGGCCCCGGAGTCATCTGACCTCCAACCCCCTCCTGGGTTCTCATGTTACAAGCTCAGGTATGTTCCCTTGGGCCGGCTCCCATCCCCCGATGCAGACCATCCTAGTCACACTCCCCTGTCAGCATTCACACACCCCAGCAAGAACAGTCCCAGTTCGTCACATCTCTCCCCCCTTCGAGACCGAACTGAGCAGGGTCACTTTAGCCAGTGACCCGGGGAAGTTCGAACCTACCCCCGTTCCCATGGATGCCCCCGCATCCCTCCAGTTCCTTGGTGAGAATTACACCAGGCCCCTTCCGTTCCACGCCCCCCCTTAGGTCGGGGGTGCTTGATGGCACTCGCAGTTCGCATGTGGGAAGGTTTATGCGGCCTGTGCCCTTTTCCCACCCCCATACCTCTGGGGTTCCAACTGGGCTGTGGTCTTCTCCCAGCGCTCCAGTCTGGAGGTCTGTGCTTTGGGCTCTCTTGGTTTAGAGCCGCCCTTTTAACCTTGGCCACCCTCCGGAAAGGCTCCTCTATGCTGGGCAAGGGTCCTAAGGCTGTTTTCCCCTTGTCCCAGGCCTTCCTCCCCCTCTGACAGGGGTCACAGGATCCGCAGTACTGTCGGACAGTAACAAAGACCCCAGGCCAGTAAAAGCTCCGTAGCAGCCTCTGCTGGGTACGCCAGGTTCCCTGGTGCCCTGAGAGGGGAATGTCATGGGCCCGGCACAGCAGCTGGCGGCGATACTTCTGGGGTACCACCAGCTGCCTCCTGATCCCCCCTGACTCCATTTTCCCTGGGGGAGCCCATTCTCGGTACAGGAACCCCTTCTCCCACAGGAACCTTTTCCGGCCACCTCGTTCCATGGTCTGTACCGCATTGAGGTCGGCCAGGTCCCTTATCTTCCGCAAGGAGGGGTCTCTCTGTAACTCGGCCTGGAACTCAGCAGCTGGGACAGGGATGGCCACCTGCTCTTTCTCGCCCGCTGGGTCCGAAGCTGCAGCCTCCCTGAGCCGCGTCCCTGGGCGTTCCCTCCCCACCAGGTTAGGGTCCTGCGCCTCAGGCAAGGCACCCCCCCCAAGGCCAGGGCGCAGGGCCCCTCGCCGGCTCTGACTGCGGGTCACAACCAGTGCCTTTTGGGGGTTGCTTGGCCAGTTCTCCAGGTCCCCCCCCATCAATACCTCAGTGGGCAGATACGGGTGTACCCCCACATCCTTGGGGCCCTCCTTGGCCCCCCACTTCAGGTGTACCCTTGCCACGGGCACTTTGACTGGTGTTCCGCCCACCCCCGTCAGGGTCAGGTAGGAGTTGGGCACCACCTGATCTGGGGCCACCACCTCGGGCCGGGCCAGCGTCACCTCTGCGCCCGTATCCCAGTATCCCTTGACCTTCCTCCCATCCACCTCCAGGGGAACAAGGTACTCTCTCCGGAGGGACAGCCCCGCGCCCACCGTATAAACCAAAAACCCTGAGTCTGGGGCATCCAGCCCCCTAGAGGAGCTGGCCTGGGGCCCTTCTCTCTCTTGAGCAGTTGATAAGCTGCCAGCCCCTCTTGCGTGAGAAGCCTGCCCCTCGTCCGTCTGGGCCTCTACCAAGTTAACCCTATGCGGGTTCGGTCTGCTCAGTCTGTCCTTGAGCTTGGGGCACTGGGCCCGAACGTGGCCTCTTCGGCCGCAGTAATAGCAGCTCATGTCCTGTGGGTCCCCTCGAGCCGGTCGGTTGTCCCTGACGCTGGGCATTCCCCGTGGGAGGGGATTCCCCATATTCCCTCTTTGGGAGGTCCCAGGGTGACTCTCTCTCTGCATCACGGCGGGCCTGTTCCTTTGGGGCTCCTCCCTGCCACCCCCTGACCGGCTCTTTACAAACTCATCAGCCAGCTGCCCGGCGTGTCGCGGGTTCTCTGGCTTTCTGTCCACCAACCACAGCCTCAGGTCGGATGGGCACCGCTCATACAGTTGCTCCAGTACCAGCAGTTTAATCAGGTCCTCCTTCGTCTGGGCCCCACCAGCCCACTTGCTGGCGTATCTTTCCATGCGGACGGCTAGTTGCAGATATGAGATCTCAGGGGTTTTATCTTGACTCCGGAACCTTCCCCGGTACATCTCAGGAGTCAGCCCAAACTCACGTAGCAGGGCCTTTTTGAATAGTTCGTAGTCCCCTTTCTCTGCCTCTCCCAGTTGGCGGTACAATGCCACGGATTTGGGGTCCAGTAAGGGGGTAAGGACCCGGAGTCTGTCCGCGGGATCCACCCGGTGCAGCTCGCAGGCCGTCTCAAAGGCCTCCAGGAAGTCATCCATGTCCTCCCCCTCCTTGTATGGGGCCATGATGCACTTATCAAAGCTCCGTGCAGTCCTGGGTCCCCCCTCACTCACCGCAGCCGGGGGTTCGCTGCCCCTCAGTCTCGCCAGTTCCAGTTCATGCTGTCTTTGTCTCTCATTCTCCTCCCGTTCACGCTGATGCTGTTTCTCTTCATGCTGTCTCTGTTGTTCACGATCCTCCAGCTCCCTCAGTTTTAGCTCTTTCTCCCATTCCAGCCAATTCCGCTCCCCGGATGCCGAACGTCGCCGGGAGGCTCCTCTGCTGGCCGGCGGGCTTCGCCGGGGGGACCCCCTGCTGGCTGGGGGGGTCACGGCGCCTTCGGTATTTGCTGGGCTCCTCCCCACCCTTCCCCTAGGCATAGGAAGGAGGGGTCTCGGGAAGCCCTCAGCAGCCGGCTGACCACTCCCAGCTGGGACAGACACTGGTGCCTGCGCTGCATTTGCCAGGCTGCTTCCCTGAGACACAGGGAGCAGTTCATTCCCGCGATCTTCCGCCTCCAGCTGGGCAATGAGCTGTTCTTTGGTGAGCCTCCCAACGCGCAGCCGCCTCTGCTTGCACAGCTCCACCAGGTCGCTCTTAAGCCGCTTGGCATACATCTTCCTGCTGGCCACTAACCGGCCTGTGTGCTCACAGCTCCCCACAGTTCCCAGGGAGACCCCTAGTGTGCCAGCCCTTCTCGAGGTCACCACCTCTCTGCCAGGGTCGAGCTGCAGACTCCTCCGCCCCTGGGACCACTCGCTGCGATCCCCCCGGGGGACCCTGTTACTGCAAAAGTCCTTCTCGCTGGTCACACACTCCCAGGGGTAATGACTGTCTCTCTCTCACTCTCCAGCACGCCTGGTCCCCGTCAATCCCCCTTCGTTTTACTGCTCCCCAGTCACTTACTGCAGGAAGCGCCGTCCACGGGGTGCAGTAGATCCCACCGCTGCCACCAGTTGTCACGGAGTATTGGGGAACTCAGGGCCCTGCACCCCCGGCTTCCTGCGATTCACCATGACTCTCAGCCAGCCAGTAAAGCAGAAGGTTTATTTGGATGACAGGAATACAGTCCAAGACAGGTCTTGCAGGCACAGACAACAGGGCCCCCCTCAGTTAGGTCCAGCTTGGGGTCCCAGGGCATGCCAGCCCACCCCCTTGGGGGGGGGGGGGTCAGAGCCATCTCTGCCTCCCAGCCATCTCTCCAGCCTCCTTCCAGCCTGCTTCCAGCACTCTGCCTTCAGCGACCCCTCCCACAGCCTTTGTTCAGTTTCCCGGGCCCCGGAGTCATCTGACCTCCAACCCCCTCCTGGGTTCTCATGTTACAAGCTCAGGTATGTTCCCTTGGGCCGGCTCCCATCCCCCGATGCAGACCATCCTAGTCACACTCCCCTGTCAGCATTCACACACCCCAGCAAGAACAGTCCCAGTTCGTCACAGGGGCTTAGGATAAAAACAGGCAGGAAAATGTCTTGGCTAGTCTGGAAAAGTGACAACCCTAGGAAGAAAGGCCGGGCCAGGCCTGAGCTGCACCTTATCCCTGTGGAAAACCGCTGCGGCGGGAAGAGAAATCTCCATCAGAGTCAGACGAGACCGATCTTGACCATGATGACCACGGTGGTGCTGAAGGGTATTGTGCTGGGGACCAGTGTCGAAGTGATGATACGGGGGACCAGAGCTGAGGTGACCGTGCCGGGAATCCGGTGCCAGTGCCGAGGGTCTAGTGCTGCTCCTCCCGCGGTGCCGGGGAAGGGGAGCGTCGCCCTGCTGGTGCCATGCCCAGAACCCAGTGCCGGAGAACGGTGTCTTGCCAACAGTGATCGGGAGCAGCGTCGGCGCGAACGGTGCTGGACTGGCGATGGTGACCTCCTCAGCATGGCCGGCTTGCCTCTAGACGGAGCCGGAGAATTGTCCCTGACCGCTGGGGGCTGTGGTGCCATCATGGCAACAAGATCCCTGGCAGCCTCAAAAGTGTCCGGGGTGAAGGGCAGTTCTAGCTTCTCCACCTGGCACTGCTCCGGGGAGTCGCCAGGCACTGGACTCGCCGGTCCCCTCAGGGGAACCGAACTCAACGGTGCCAACTCCTGCTGTTTTGGTGCCGAGTGCTCCTTTGCGGGACGCACTAGTGATGTGTCTGCTGGTCCCGCTGTCTTTGGCACCAGGGAGCGCCCCCTCGGTCTTCCTATGCCGCTTGTGAGGCACTGGTGAGTGGGAGCAGTGCCGGGGAGCACCAGTGCCGAGGATGTCTTAGGTTAGAGTCCTTCCTCGGCACCACGTCACAGGCCAGGGCGCTCCGTACAGACGCGCTCGGTGCCGGGTCCTGACGGTCCGCGGCAGGCTGGGGCCGAAGAAGAGCAGATTCCATCCGCAATTGCTTCAGTCGGAAGTCTCGCTCCGTTTTCGTCCTGGGGCGGGAAGCTCTGCAGATTTTGCACTTGTCTGATTGGTGCGCTTCCCCCAGGCACTTCAGACACGAGTTGTGGGGGGTCGCTCGTTGGCATAGGTTTGCTGCAGACTCCGCAGGGTTTGAACCCCTGGGCTCGCGGCATGTCCCAGAGCCCAAGGGGGAAGGGGCTAGGGATTGGAGGAAAAAAACCCACTCCCCAACCTTGTCTATCACTATAGCCACTAACTAAGAACTAAACTACCAGTATCAGAAAGTACGCGAAGGGAAGCACTTGCTAGGCATGCGGCCGCGGTTCCAACGACTGTCACTGGCCGTACGAAGGAACTGAGGAGGGGCCAGGGCGGCAGGGTCGTATATTCAGCGCCATGAAGGCGCCACTCCAGAGGGCTCCACAGCCGACCGACAGGAGCTGCTAAGGGAAAACGTTCCAACGACCGTGCACACAACACGCACTCCTTGGAATCGATATGAGCAATCACTCGAAGAACTCCACCTTCCCTCCCAGCATCACAACTCCAAACACGGCAACGAGCCCCAGGAAGGGAACTTTATGCCGTGACACATGGAGGGAGGCTGACTCCTGAGATGAGCCAGGCCAGGCCAGGCTGGAACAAGCTGCCCCCAGAGGGGGCAGGAACGGTGGGTTTTAATTCTTCCCTTTTCATGCGGGAGGGTATTAGTGGGATAGGCACAGCACCACCCCCTGTACATTACTTTTTAACTGGATCTTGTCCCCGTTTCCCCCCCTTATTCCCCCTCCATCTGCGCCCTGCTGGGACTGGCTGGGCTTCGCAGGGCTAAGGGGCAGCACAAGCAGTGTCTTCGCTGTTAACTGAAAGCCCTGGGAGAAGCAGAATCACAGACACTCTCCCTGGACATCTGGCAGTGGGAGGTTGGAAAACGCCGCTCACACAGCCAGCTCCTGGGGCACCGTGCGAAATAGGCCGGGGCAAAGTCCTTTGCAAGTTGCTCCATGATTCAGATGCACCCGGCTGGGGCAATGCCAGCCTCAGGCTGCCAGGCGGCTTCCTCCTCCCCCAGCAAGGCACAGACCAGTCTCTGACACTGGAGGGAGACAGTCCCGAGCCATGGAAGAGAAAGAGAAATTAACCAGCAAGGCCAGAACTCTATCCTCATGACAAGCCTGCGCCTGTTCCCATTGACGCCAGTGGCAAAGCGAACATCGGGCCAGGCCCAGCCAGCTGCAGCTCTGCCTACTGCCAAACAGCGAGGGGCTCCGAGTCCCCCTTCTCCCCATCCCCAGCATGGCCCTGGGCCCCCAGGCGGGGAGGAGAGACCTGAGCACTCGAGGTAGGCCCAATGCCTGAGCGTCTGGGAGGAGGAGGCCCTGACTGGCTGGCTAAGCGTCTCAGCCCACACTGCTCCCCAGTCTGCATTTGATATTAATGGTTTGCACTAAACTCAGCCCCTGCGAAGTTCCCGCTGAGAGGTGCCACCATGGAGCCCAGCACCGGCTGAGCGTAATGCTGGGCACAGCTTCCAGCTGGCCTCCGCACAGAGACTAGCCCCGGAATTAAACTCCCAGAACCCCGGAACACCCCCTCCAGCTAAGAGAGGATCAAAGCAGGATGGAGTCCCATGCAGCCTCAGAGATGGGGTCCCGCAGACGAGCTGCCAGCCAGACATCGGAATCCCAGACCAGGCTCCGAATTCCATGGGAACACAGCCCAGAGCTGTCTGCATCTATCTTCATACACCATTTAGCAGCCCCAGCACAAAATCCAATGCCCATTACCAAGGGGATGAGATTCACCCAGCCAAAATTATCATTTGTTCCAGGCAAACTACGCTGTAAAAATGATTTTATAGATATAATCCTGTCTCCAATCCACGCAATGCAGCCAGTGCTGGGGTGAAACATAGCAGCTGTTTGACAGCTCCCAGCAACACCACATGACCGTAGAAGAGATTAAATGAAAACCACACGTCAAATTGAAACCAGGGTGAAGTGATTCAAGGCGATTTTAATCATTGATTTCAATGAGGTTGCGGTTTCGTAAAACTAATTTGACAATTTGTGCTGTTAAAAGTGTATTATGAAGTGGGTTTTTCCCCCCAGTGCAAGTACGGGCTGGGTATCTCATCTGAATTTACAAAACTACTATTGGCAAAAACCAAAATATTGGAAACGAAGGCCGCAATTCCTGTACCTTTCCTCACGCCCAGGCCCAGGACTTCAGTGCCCCGGCTCGGCTGGGTAAGCGGAAGCACGGGCCTAAGTGTTTGCAGTATCAGCAGCTCAATCTGTATTTTTATGAAAAACCTCTTTGTGGCATAAAATCGCTGTCACTTCGAACCCAGATGCGTCAGGGTTAACACTGCGAAGGGAGTTCCATTTCCAATACACAAATAAAGTCCCGGGGGCCTGTTTTTCAACACAGGCCATCTTTGGGTAGCAGGGGGTAGACGTTTCAGATTTAGGAGCACAGGACCCCTGGTTCCAGACCGCCAGCTCCAATGACGGAGGGCAGCCTGGGCGAAGCATTACAGCTCTCTTGCCTGGTAGAGGCTCACGGTACGGGAAGGGAGTGGTGGTTGCAAATGGTACACAGGCTGTCTGCTTCTCCAGTTTGTGTCCGAGCTCTTCTCACAACAAGGACATTAATGAGGCCCTGGGTTGGTCTTTTACAGCCCAGAGGAACATTTTAAGTGTGAAGGTTCTTGGCAGAAAAAAAGACTCTAGAATCCAAAATTCTACTAAGAATCAGGAAACGAATTAAACAAGCACAAAACATCCACTTCAGCTATTTAAGACGATGAAATGGGCAGAAAGCAAAGAATGAGCAGAGTACACATTTAAAAAAAATAGTTTACATTTTTAAAAAAAAGATTTAAATTAAAAACTCTGATTTTCATCCACCCGGATTAAAAGTGGCGGGGTGCTTATGGAGGCCAGCTGAAGGAACACTCCATCAGCATGTGTGGGGGACCCCTGCTGCTTGCAGGAAACCTTTAAAGACCCCAAATGGGTAGGAGCGTGGCTTCACAGTGCCTCTAGGGATGGTGTCCCTAGCCTCTGTTTGCCAGAGGCTGGGAATGGGTGGCAGGGGATGGATCACTTGATGATTCCCTGTTCTGTTCATTCCCTCTGGGGCACCTGGCACTGGCCACTGTTGGAAGACAAGATACTGGGCTAGATGGACCTTTGGTCTGACCCAGTCTGGCCATTCTGATACGCCTCCTCCCCTCCACCATCCCGCAGGGTCAGTGCTGCCCGAGTCACCCCGCCCATGCCCAGCTGACAAGACCAGATGAAGGGACTGGCTTGGTAAACAGCTATGCCCCCACCCCGCAGCAAACAAACCCACCCCCAAATCCTCACTGAACAGCAGGAGGTGACCTAGTGAAGCCGAGAATAAGCCACTGAGTGTAGAGCGCTAACAAGCCTTTAATATGGGAACTCCCCGTTAAGGCATGGAGAGGAGACACCAGACTGATCATACACGCACGTATAAATAAGGACAGAGATTAAAAATGACACCGAATGCCTGGGCTCCGGGGCCGGGCTCGCGAGGCCGCTTCAACAGCGGAGCCACTCCCAGCTCAGCCCAGGCTGGGGGTGCTCCGTAGCTACTCCAGCCCCTGTGCCCATAAGTGACGAGTTGGCACCCAGTGGTTTCTGGCAGCTCCTGTGGCCTCTGCAGCTGGGCTGGCAACGCCCAGAGACACACCACTAACCCCCTCTGCCCACAGGACAGAGGGTGCTGCCAGCGGGGCTCTGATCCCTTGTGTCCTGCACTGAAATCCCCACCGACAAAGTCCCGGTAGAACTAACAGTATTTCTGTGGAATCCAGAAACCCTGCACTGGGGCCAGCGAGAAGTAACCCAGTTAATAGCCAGGCCAAGCTGGGATCTGTCAGGAGCCTGAACTCTGCCCTCCTTCCCTGGGGAGCTAGGAGACAGGCAGTGCCCCTGCGCAAGGACTGAGGCTAGGAGCAGAGGCTGGAGGGAGGCACTAACCGGGCACCTGGCCTGTCTCACTGGGTAGAGGGGAGTGGCCAATGACCTGGACCGGAATAGCACCAGGCTCCAGTGAAGGGGCTGCCCCCGCACAAGGACCACGCTGGCTGTTCAGTGGGTCTCTGGCTCCGTGGAGTGTTTGAATGGGGGCTGGGGGGCGCATTCAGGAGGGTTGTGCTTTCCCAGGGTCACCATTCAGGGCAGGGGCACGCACACGTCTCCTCACAGGCCCTAGCGCCCCATCAGGCTTTCCAGCATCACTGCTGCTCTCGTTCTCTGGGGGAGCTCACCTGCCAGCAGCACCTCCTAGTGCTCGCTCCAGGGCCCCACGCACACAATGCTGCTTGCTTGGTGCAATAACTGTCAGCTCATCTGCTGATAGGCGGAGGTATCCGTCCGCCCAGCCGTGTATTTGGATACAGGCTATTTACAAAAGGGCTCCTGGTGGGGGTCTGTACGGGTCCCATTTACCCCGGCACGGCCTCGCAGCAATACGAGCCCCGGCTCTACGTGCTGGTGGACACCGCACTGGACACACAAGCCATGTCCTTACTCCCTCTCTGGACTCTCCCCGGCCAGAGCGCTGGTCGAGAAACCCCTTCCTGTGACTGAGCTGTTCCAAATAACGTCACGGGACAGAGGCAGCCCACGGCAGGGCTGGGGCAAGCCTGGCCCCCACAGCAATGCCAAGCAGCCCCTGGTGGAACTGAGCCAGGCCAGTCGGGATCCCAAAGGGTTACCTGGCAAGTGCCCAGACTGTCCAGAGCCCCAAGGCCATGTGTCAGCTGTCTCTGGGAGGGGCGGGCCATGGAGGATGAAGGATCCGATGGAGGAGAGCATGCTGGGACCCCAGTATTCATTGATTAGAAATGAGGGCAGGCATGGGCCTCATCCTTCCCCAGGACCTTCAAGCCCCCCCACTTCGGTACTGCAGCCAAAGGGTGGGGGGTATGTGAGCCATGCAGAATGCAGGGCTAATGCTGTTCAGCTGGGAAGGACAGAGACAAACCTCTCCTAGCTGGAAAACGAGGCTAAACACAAAGACACAGCATGTCCTTGAGCCAGGTAAGGAGAGGCTGCTCCTCTCTGTATGCCAGACAGAGCCCCATGCGTGGCACCGCTTCGGGAACATTTGAAGGGGAGCTAAAAACCCACTTTTCCTCGTAGCTGCCTGTGAACGTGAAGCAGTTTTGAGCCTTTATCAGTAAAGTGACTCACTGCTTCATTAAAGGGGGGGGGGGGGGGTGGAGGGGTGGAGTTATTTTAGATTAACACACAAATCCAGTACCTCCAATTGACACTCTGTTGGCAGGGTTTAGGGATCCAAAGAGGGGACTGGGAGTCTGGCCATACCCACCTCTGCCACTGTGTGGGGTGTCCTAGGCAAGTCACGTGCCCGTTGCGTGGCAGCACCAGGAACAGAACTCCAGCTCAGTCCCCGACCTCCACTAGCAGTGCCTTTCCCACTGGGCATGCTACTTCTCGGACACTGGACAAACCGGGGTTAGGGACCTGCACGCACAGCTCTGCCCCTTGCCTAGAGCTGGACTCACATCAGTGCCCAGGTCTCTGTTCACACCTCATGTCACTACTCCTCAGACATGGAGAATCTGCCATGGATGGAGTTCTACCCCTGCTGACTCTTGAAGATTAGGAGACAATTATAATTGGATTGCAGTGATTATTTGCTCCATCTAGGAGGGCTGAGAAGTGTTTAGCTGGCTCCCCTACTGATTAAATCTTTACTTCACAGTGGTGATCTTGTGTATCTCCATCTACCACAGTGCTCGCAAACAGACATGTGGCCGAGGTATCGGCTTAGCAGAGCACTTCAGCTTAATGAGCCAGACAGCTGCCAGTGACCAGCTGCGACTGGGGCTTATTCTGCGCCGAGGTGATTTCATCCCGTTTCTGCGGCTCTGAGCCGAGATCCAGTCTCCTCCCGCACCTCAGGGGACAGCTTGCTAACGGATTGTTCAGGCAGTCTGAAGTCCCTGCCAGTCTTAAAGGTGTATGTGATCAGCATACTGGTTACAAAACACAGCCTGCAGGCCAGTCTTCGGTACCACTGGCAGAGGGAGATACGTATCCCCGGGCACTGGGCCTGGCAAACCTACCTCCAGCCATCACTTGGAAAGCTGCCGCCAGCTTCCAGCACCCACCAAGCAACACCCTCGCCCCTGCACAGCTCCCATGTGGGCTCTGCCTGGCTGCCATGGCCACCTGCTTCTGAACCATGGGAGGTCACACCGCCATGTTAGCCCCAGACAACCTGTCTGCCCCCCTCCAACCCCATTTCACAGTCGAGAGCTTCTGCCTGGCTCAGCACCTCCTCGATAGAGCTGTCCCCTACTTGTCCTCCAGAGACCTCGACCATGGAAACAGCCAGGAGGTGACAAGCAATGCTGAATGCGTCAGGCAGCCGGCAGCTGATTAGAAAGGAGACAGACCTTCCGATGCCTCAACGGTCTTGGCAATCAGCCATGATGGGAGAGGAAGCACAGCAAAGGGGGGTGACAGGTACATGGAAACACAATCCACTCCAGCCGCAGTGAAACCTGCCTTCCAGCACGAGACACGGCCCTTGCTTAAACAAGCACTTTAAAGTATCCCTCTATAATTATGTCTGACCTTTAGTTAGAGACCACGCAGTCTGTTCCCGGGGCTGGTTTCACGGTGCGCTTTCTACAGACTATCCTGTAAGTAGCAGGGACTGTGGCTAAGGGGCTCTGTTAACATCAAGATGACGAGAGTTTATTCTGGAATCTGCTTCTTCGCCATTTGACATGAAGATGTCACCCCCCACTTCCCCTCCTCCCGCTGCCATTCCCCACATCCCTGCAGCTGCCCAGGGGCTGACATGGCCAAGCCAGCATGCAGCCTGTCAGGAAGGCGGAAATGACCCCTGGGGTTGGGGATCCCCCCTCATCGATACCCGCAAGGAGAGACCACTGCACAAGAGCTAGCAAGACAGAGTTAGCTGCCGGGACGTGGCTGACCTTTCTGGTTGTTGATGGGAGGCAGGGGGTAAAAACAAGACAAACGTGTTAAAAGCTCAGAGAGCGAGAACCCGGAGCACTGAACAAAACCAGTGAATACAAAGCTCCTGCCTTCTTCCAACGGGCTCTCCGGCCCTTCCTCAGACCCAGGGTCAGACACCCTGCAGGTGCTTGGTTAGATAGTGGTTTGCCCATATTAACAGAAAGAAGTCAGAGTCCTCACTATGCTCGCAGCAGGCCCCGTTGCAAGCCAAGCCCCGGTGAGCTGGGTTAGAGGGATCGCTGGAGGCTGCGGCACTCGGTCCTCTCACAGCTTGAGATGCAGCAGGCATTATTCACAGCTTACAAGTCCAGACGTCTGCCGCACACACGGGCTGGTGCCTGGCTGCTCAGACGGACGGCTCCTTGGTGGAAGGCGCAAGGGCCTGCAGATGTTTACGGGAGTCCTGGGCCAGAGGAATTACAGCAGTTAATATGACCGAAACGCGGAGTATAACTGAGCGTGAAGGAGTCGTGTTTCTCTCCCCGCAAGCCCAGGTCTCGGGGCAGCCCCAGTGGTGGGTCTCTCAGCTATTCAGCGTCTCCTACGAGCTGGCACACTGTATGAACAATCCCTACAGGGTCAGTAACTGGTCGCCCTCCTTTCTCCTCCTCTAGGACCCGCCAAGCCAGCACCTATCTCCTAGCAGGCCTCATCTCTACCATCACCATGCTGCTGCTCCTGTCACTCTGTCCCTCCCTCGGACACCCGCTGCCAGCCCAGCAAGTTTCAGACAGCGTGTGTTTCCTGACAGCACAGTCCTGGGAAGTGCCTGGCTGGGACTGCCATTCAGCCCTGGGATGAACTCCCTTCCCAGGGGGCTTTTAACCAGGCCCTAGAGCAGGCCCAGCACATTCCAAAGCACCACACCAGCTGCTCGCAGGCAGCCTGACAGCTGCACCTAGTCAAGATGTTCACTCCTCCCCTCTCATTCTGGGTGACGACGTTTGGAAGCCCAGCGCGAGACACCCCCTCCCTGACTTCCAAAGAGGCCAAGCACACAGCAGGCCGCAGCAACCCTCATCTTTGACACAGAGAGAAAGACCCAGGGCACTGCAGCTCCTGGGACGCAATGATCCGGCCACTTAAACCGAGATGGAGCATTGCGTGCTGGGATCTGTCATCCTGCAGGCCTCGTGCCCATATTCAAGATGAAGGCAGGCACAGACCACAATTTAGAATGCAATGGGCTGCAGGGGTTTACATGTGCTGGAGTGGTGTGGAGGACATGTGTGCAGAATTTCTCACCTCTTTCCTGCCCTCAGACAATTTCAACTTTGCTCGGGTGCCATGACTTGCTGGAGATTCAGGCGGTCTCTGTAACTGGACACAGTTTAAATGGTGAGAGGCAGAAGGCTCAGAGGGAGCAGGGACAGGCTGGGGATGAACTGACACTCCGAGTTCTTCCTTGCAAGCAGACCATGCTAAGTAGATGGTTGGTCTCTTACCCAAGTCCAAATTCACCCTGACTGGCACTGGACATGGTGTTACCGCCCAAAGGACAATGATCTCCTGTACAGGGAGCAGATGCCTTTGCCTTTAGCTGCTGGTTAGTCTAGATTAACCCATCAAACCGACCTGGGCCTGGCACTGACGGAGTGAGAGGAAAGATGCAGGGCTGGCCTGGAGGCCAATATGAAAATAATCTGAATTCAAATTGGAACGGTGCAGAGAAGGGCTCCTAGGATGATCAGGGAACGGAGAGCGAGCTTCCGAGAGGAGACTGGAAGACGGTGGCTTGTTCAGCCTAGCACAGTGCAGGCTGAGAGGGGATCAGTTGCTCTCTATAAATACCCTGGGAGGGAGAAGAGCTGCTACAGCTAAAGGACACTGCTGGCACCAGAACAAATGGAGCTAAGGCTGAAATGAGAAGGTGGTTTCTAACCCTCACAGGGAAGCAATCTGGAGCAACCTCCCAGTAGGAGCAGTGGAGCAAACAACCTACTAGTTTGAAGATGGAGCTTGATAAGTCAATGATGGGGACAATCTGACAGGGCTTCCCTGCGATATCAGGGACTGGACTCCATGGCCAGGAGGTCCTGTGCTCCTAACATGAATCTTCAGCTCAGTCTCTCAGAGAGCACTATGGCAAGGTCCGGGGGAAGTGGGAGAAGCAGCTTTAGGAGGAGTGAGAGAGCGAGGCTGATATAATGGGATAAACTATGGAGGGCAGAGAAGCCAGGAGAGAACTTCCACAGCACGACTGGAGCCAGAGGCGCACCGCCCAGGTGAGAACCAGCACTGAACTCCAGGGCTGTCTCCATTCCAAGCCTTGGGTTGCACAAAGGGCTGTCCCCAGAATGGCATCTTCTGGCCTCGTGTCTGATTGCAGACAGATCATCCACAGGCCCAGACTCCGGCAGAGCGCAGCCAACACTCCCTCGGTGAAGCGAAGTCCCATGTACCACCTCCCCTCCAGGCAGCACACGCAGCCCCAGGCACAGCTCTTACCAGGTGGAGGTTCTCTTTGCTGGCTCGCTCTGATTCCGGTGTGGAATCTCTGCTTTTCCTTTCCAAGATCAGTGGGTTCCCCAGCATCCTCCTCTGAGTTAGAAAGAAGAGAGGGTTGTTGGTAAGTGCTGAGAGAGGCCTTAAGCGGGGAAGGGAGCGCTGGGACAGGATGCGGATTCTGGGTTGAAATCACAGCCTCATGGCCAGCAGCTGGAAGAAGCAAAAGACTCCCCGCAAACAGGACCAACCTGAAATCCGACCCAACAAGGTTTGCTCAAAGAAAGGTGTGGCAGGGCACCTCCTCCCAGCACTTCCCCCTCTGGCGGTGGCGGGGCCTGGGGTAAAGCAGCCACACTTGGGACAGTGTTTCTCTTCCCCCTGGGGTTTACTTATCAGGATTTTGGAGATAGGCCTCGGGGCAGGCCCTAGGAGCGCTCCTCCACCGAACAAAGAGAAACCAATTTACAAACACAAACAAACCTTCCCCTGCCCCCTTGCTGGGGGGTGTTGTCCTGTTATAGGCCCTGGGATGTCAGTTCTTCCCCTAAACAGGCATTCAGCTCTCCACTCCCTCTCTCACCAGAGGAGGGGTTTGTAAAGGTCTCCAGCAGCCCTTAATTGGACTCTGGTGTCCTGAACTGACCTGAGGTAACCCCTTCTCAGCTGGTAAGAAAAAGGGTCTTTATCATTCTAGGGCTAACATATCTCTCTGGCAGTCATCAGACTGATTGTCACAGAAGGATGAAAGACACTCGCTTCACTTTGCCTGGGCACAAACACTGGGCCTGAGACCAGAATGGGCCCATTTCGCCCGACATCCTGTCTCTGACAGTGACTGACACAAGCTGTCCAGAGGAAGGTGTGAAACACCCCGGAGGGAACTGGGGAGTTACCCACCACGAGGGAAGTTTCTTTCCCCAGCTGTCAAGTGGTGGCTGCCTCATGCCCTGGTGCAGGATGTTTCTATCCTCACAGCGACATTATTGTTACTCTTTCTAACATACCTGCAGACGTGCTGATTATCTGGAGAAGCAGCTAGTCCCATCTCTTACTAGCTATGACAGCCTGGGGCAGTGAGTTCCCCAACTGGTTATGCACGGTGTAGAAAGGTCTTAGCAGTTTTACATTTAAATTAAATCTCAGAAACGATAAGAGCAGTAGACCAATGGCACAGCCTGCCTAGGGAGGTCGTAGAAGCTGCTTCGCTGGAGGTTTCCGAAGGAGGCTAGACAGCCATCTCTCTGGGATGGGTTAGACACAACAAATCCTGAATCTCAGCTAGGTGTTAGACCAGCTCAGTGTTTCTCAACGACCAGTCTGTGGACCGGCGCCGGTCCCGGAGATCTCCCTGACACAGGTTGGGAAGGCAGCAAGCCAGTCCCTGGTATCACAAAGGTTGAGAACCACTGGACTAGATGACCCTTGCCGTCCCTTCTAACCCTATGATTTACATGTGTTGTCTCCGGATAGCATTGCCCTGCCATTACGCAGGGTAACTAGAGCACAGGCTGTTTTCTCTGCACCATTCAGTATTTCATATCCCTCTCCTGGCCCCTCTCTCTAGTAAACGGTCCCAGGCTTTTCAGTCCCTCCAGAGCTTGTCGCCTGTTCCTGGGCCCCTCTAAGCTGTTCTGGAGCCAGGTGACCTGTACGCACACGCGTACGCCCCGGGGCTGATGCAGAGGATTGGAACAGTCTCAGTTTTGTTTTCTACCCCTTTCCTCAGGCACCTCAACACTTGGTTTACTCTTCCGACCGCTGCACCTGAGCAGGGGGCTTCACTAAGCCGGACCATCCCAACATGCTGCAAAGAGCCAGGCCTGAGAGAAGACTTGGGAGCTCCCCAAAGCATAGGAAAGGGCAGTGGGCAGGGCCAGAGAGGGACTGTGACCAGAGACCCACAGCAGACAGCGCTCTGACGGGGAGCTGCAGTTACCTTAATGAGGCCGCTGAAGGAGCGGGAGCGGGTACGCCTCTGGACCGGGGGTGTCGGCGCATCGGGCCCAGGAGTGAGAGTGCCAGGATGCTTATGGAACTAGAGAGAACACGCAGGGCACCATGTCAGGCGTTAAACCAACAACTACACTATCTTCCAGTCACCCCCCAGCTATCCGGCTCAGCTCCAGGCCACAGCACTCCAACCCCCACACATGCTCAGGATCTGTGGGTGGCTTTGTGGGCGAGCCCTGCCTCTGGGAGCCTGCAGCCAGTGGTGTGCTCCCGCGGACGAGCCCCCGGTCCCTGAACACTACCTGCCGGATGAGCTTTTTCTTCTTCGCAGAGTCTGGCATGCTGTGGATGTGGTGGAAGAGCTCCTTCAGCGCCTCCTCCGTGCGCTGCTGCGTCTCCTCCCGGTGGGAAGGATCCAGCCTGCTCCGCTTCTGAGACTTCAGGGGCTGGAGTTCCTTGGACCCAGCCGATGTCAGCAAATCCAGGTCGTCCTGGGAAAGTTCAGAGGGGCACGGTCATGTTCCCACGTCACTCCCTGCCCTAGTGCCAGCCTGCTGCGCTCCACAGAGTGGGCATGCTCGATCCCAGGGAGCGACGCGACTCGTTACAAAACCCAAGCCAGCCAGTGTCTGAGGGCCCGCAGGAAGAGCTGTGCCAGCTCCCGTGCAAGACTTGGTCCCACTCCATTCCCACTGCTGTGCAGCAACGGTCCGAGCTGTGCCAAACACAGGGGCGGCAGTGAGAAGGTGACTTCCACTGGCTCCTCCCGTCCCCTGGACACCACAGGGCAGCAGCTCCCCCAGGCTGAGATGGGCTTGGTGCAGCTCTCCCTCCAGTGCATCATTCCAGTTCCTTCAGCTAGAGGGGAAGGACTGGTTTGCTGGAGAGCGAGAGGAGAAATTCTCTTCCCCCATCTAGTGGAGGGTCTGATCTTCAAGCCCCCCTCGCTGCTGCAGCAGCGTGTGCAGGTCCCGGACCAAGAATGGCCGGAGCCCGGTGGTTAATGTGAACGGCTCAGGTTGGTTTGAACGCAGCAGCCCAGTGAAGTAGTACCTAGTCACTACACATACGGTGCCTGGGGACAGAGAATAGGCCTGGTGTTAGATCTGGGGGCTGCCATGGTGTCTATGCTCCAGCTCCTCCCTCCAGTGCCATCACCCGGGTGATCCTGAGTCATGGTCCCATGGCAGCTCCCCCTCCCGTCTCTGGGCAGAGCCTGTTCTTGGCACGGTTTCAGTTTTCAGCTTCTCTCACTTGTAAAGCCCTCTGCACAGCACCAGAGTGACACTTTCCTCCCAGCACCTGCCCCTTCCCCGTGGGCAGCCACTCATCTGCTGTCCTCACCTTTGAAGCGTGCACTCTGGACCCCAGGTAGTGCAGCCTGGCACACTCTCGAACGTATGCCGGAGCCTGGGCAGGAAGGGAAGGCAGACAGTGAGCACAGACGAGAGCTGGCATTTCCCATGGGCCCTGCACCACGCTGCACACCCCACCGGCCCCTCCGCACTCAAGGAGCCAGTGGCTTCACTAGCGCTTTTCTCTGTCCATGCAGGGACAGTGATTGTGGTACAATGCACTTCTGCTGGGACACGAAACCAACCCCAGTGGAACACAGAGTACGGCCAGCCCAACGTACCCTGAAAAGGGTCTCAAGTGCTTTCTCCATTTGCAAACAACTCCCCCAGCCATGGGCACCCCGAGCCGGAGCCTGACTAAGAGAGGAGGAAATGCTCACCTAGAGATGGTGGGGCCTTGCAGAGAGAAAGTGGGCATGCTGAGAACTGCTTTCCTGAAAGCGGCAGCTCCAGGCCTTGGAGACCCTTAGCGTGACTGGCAAGTGTGCTGCATGGCCAAGACACAGGCTACCCTGCAAATGAACTCGATCCTCCCCGAGAGAACCTGGACTGGGACAGAGAGCCCCTCAGCAATGTCCCACTAACCCACCCTGCACCTGGAGCGTGCAGTGCTGGGCCTCTCCTCCGCTCACAGCCTACCAGCTCAGCCGCAGCCCTGGGAGAGGCTTCGCCATGGGCATGAGTATCTAGGAGACCGAGGGCATCCCACCTGCATACAGATTCAACTCCTACCAGCACTCACCATGGGAGAGCCCCAGGAGATATTCTCCTGTACACAGGGACCCTAAGATCCCCAGAAATGGCCTTTGTGAACGTCCCCTATGAAACAAACATGCTTCAGAGCCTGCCAAAGCCAGTGCCTGAACTGGCCTGCAGAGGGTGCTGTCAACCAGCAAAGGAGGAAGAGGCCAAGTTCGGGCATCGCACACCTGTGCACTTCGCTTCTGCTGGGTCACTGGCTTGGCACTTCTCAGCTACCCCCTCTCAGGAGAGCACAGGCAGCGTCACCAGCCAGCCACAGCACCCTGTGAGCCCCTCCAGGAAGGGCATGTGGAAGCGACAGGGAGAGCAGGGGTAGAGGCCCCCGTGGGGCGCACTGACCTTGAAGAGTTTCTGCGAGTGTTTGATCATGAAGGCCACGCCGTCATTCAGCTTTGTGATATTCTCCTGCAGGTCATTTGCGGTCACCTGGCGAGGGGACGAAGGCCAAGCACGAGCATTAGAAGGGGAGGGGGCAGGCGGTGCTGCCAGACTCCCCGGGGACGTTCCTGTCCCTCTATTGCACTGGACACACAGCATGCCCATCGGCAGACTGCACAAGGGCCAAAGCCTGCGCCAGGACAGCCCAAGCTCTCAGCCCTGCAGAGAAAGGGCTGCGGTGCATCCCCCAGGCCACGTGCATCGCTCACAAGGCAATTCTTAGATACAGCAGGAGTTTGGTGACTTCTCAGACGTATTGAAAAAGAGGAAGCAATATACACGGCTGTCACTCAGATGGCAGGCAGCAGCCATGGCACCAGCGTCCCCCAACACAGCTCTGCCAAGGCCCCTGGCTTGACTGTCAGCCCCGCCCACTCTCCCACTCCTATCCCCCCCACACAGCCTGGCCAGCACCCTCCCGTCCTGGCCCACGGCCCATCTACTGTTGTAATCCAGAGTCCCTCCCAGCTGCACTGTTCTGCCCTGCAGTTGCTTACATTTCGGGGCCACAGGACGTGGGGTGCGAACATGAGCGCCAGGTTGTGGGCAGACATCTTGTTCTTGTCCTGTTTCTTGGCCGTTTGGTAGAGCAGGTCCAGCAAGAGCTTGAGCAGGCTGCGATTGGGCGGGGGGAGGATCAGGAAGAGCAGCTGCAGGGCTTCGATCTGCCGCTCCTTATCCGGCGCGCTGGTCTTGTTCCCCTGGTCATCAAACTGCATCAGGCCTGCAAGCCAGGGCGCAGGAGCTGAAGCCACTTGGAGCCCCACAGGTCTCCGTAACCAGGAAGCTAGGTCCATACTGGCCAGTTACCCAACCCTCCCCCACAGACATGCCTACCCTGGCTCCATCACCCCCGGGAACCCTCCCCATCCCCCAGGTGGGTATGGTTAACTCCTGCCCCCGGGGCCGAAACATCCTCGGGGTCATTCCCTCCCCGGCACAAGACCCAGGTGCTGAAAGAGACGAACATCCCAGGGTGTGGCCAGTTGACATACACTGCCCTGGAGGAGGCTCGCTCAGCTCCCATCCCTTGTGTCTATCGCTGCCCCTCTTGTCTACTCACCTGCAATTTTGAGGTGGGCTTGGAAGTGCTTGTGTGTCAGCAGGGGCTCTGGTAATTCACCCAGGAACATCTTCAGCAGAGAGGCCACATCGTTGGGGTGAAACTCCCCCGATTCCAGGTCAATATCCACCCCACTGTTCAGGGCATCCTTCAGGATCTGCTGCCGGAGACTGTTCCCCGGCACGCGAAACAAGCCCTCCATTCGCAGATCTGCTCGGCAGGGAGTAGGAGAGAGATCACTCATCACGAGGAGGGGGCTCCCGACCTTTGACACAAGGAGCCCTCTCCCAATTTCCCTTCTAGCCACCTGTATGGGATCCCATAGAGAAAACCTTACTCAGTGGGCTATATACAACCCCCAGGCCCCAGGATGTGCCCTACAGCTCTGGCAGAAGGAATGCTTGCAAAATCAGAGAGGTGAGAGAAGGGCTAGGAGCTGCCACAGGTGACTCTGGGTCACAGCACCAGCCCACAATCCAAGCAAAACACTCAAGTTTGGAGCCCAGTGTTCTGCCCTGTGCTACAAAGCAACCCCAGAGGCCCCAACAGGATGCACCCTGGGAATGACAAGCTGGCATGAGAGCGGAGAGTCACTTACGCTTGTGCAGGTATTCGATGAGCTGCGAGACCTGGGCGATGCCCTCCTCGGTCAGCGGGGAGCCAAACACCACCCCTTTATCTGGGGAACAAAGCGATCCAGTCAGCACACATGGGACAGGAGCAACTCAGGCATGGCACCTCTGGGTGCAGGAGCCACAGAGCTTAGCAGGCATTTTCCTACTGTGAGAGCAGGATTTCCAGCAGCAGGTTCTGTTGCTGGGAAATTAGTGGCCAAGAGAGTTGGGGTAAAGGTCAGAGGAGAACCCTACTGCTCTGACATCACAAGTACCCCCAACCAATGGCTGTGCTCCAAGGGGCTTTCATCAATTTGCTGTTTATATCAATGCAACTGCAGATTAATTCTCACCAATGTTCTAAATACAATGTATTCCTGAGCCCCCATAAGGAAAGCCATGTCAGACCAGGGACACTTCCACCTTACAGGATGTGCGAGCTACAGCCCAGACCCATTGGGAGCCGGCTCCCTAGTGGAGCGGGAAAGTTAAACAAGACACAGCTTCCCCTCCAATTCCATGGGGACTAGATTAGGCCCAACTGTGGCTTGTTTAACTCGACACGGTGAGCTCATTAACCCTTTGGGACTCAGTTACAATGCAGCAGTCCCCCAGTTTGTTTTGCCGTGTGGCTAGGATCACGGTACCCCCAGGCAGTGCCCCTGTGCTAGAGCCCAAGGCTGTAACAGGCAGGGGGCACTGCTAAAACACAGCTCCTGATGGTGTCGCGGACTCTCATTGTGTAAGCAACACAACACACACACACACACACCCTCCCCGCCGGGGGCTGATTGGACAGTGCAGAGGAGAATGCTGCTGGGTGCCTGGGGAGGGTGAGGCTGGTGCACGTGCAGGGGGCAGTCGTGAGAGGTGGGGGGCAGGGAACAAACACTGAAGGTGAGGGGAGCTGTGGCCTGACTGGAGAACTCCCATTGCCGGCATTCTATAAGCTCCATTTCAGGGTGGCCAAAAGAAAACCAATCCTGGCCTCCTACGTGTGTAAACAGAAGTGAAAAGTGCCAAAAGGCAGACAAGGACATCACCAGGAGAAGTGGGGAGCTCGGAGGTAGGTCCATAAGGAGGGGTGGCGTCTCCACAGTGAGGCTCTCATCTCACTCACTTGGAGCCACTAGCCAAAATGCAGGTGTAAGATGCCAACCTGAATACCCAAGCCTCGCTCAGCAAGTCAGGAAAAGCGATGCGCACAGATTGAACAGGGAGACGCCTGGATGGAAGGAAAGTCTTAGATGAGAAGCAAATTCAAGTGAAACACTCTTGCTTAACCAATACAGAAAATTGTTCCATCTGAAGAGAGACTTTCCAGCACGGGACAGTGTCAACAGACAAGACAGAAATCTGCCTAGAATTTCAAACAAAGGGAGAGCTGCTGGTGAATAACCTTGTTCATCAGAGAAATACATCTACAGATAACAAGAATGCTCTGTTCTCTGAGGGCTTGATCCAACTCCCATTGGCTATCGCAGCAACTGGATCAGGTCCTTGGTGAACAAGGACAGTAATAGATCAAAGGGAATTGATCACAGAACTAAAAGTTAGTGGTTGCTTAGGTGCAAGTGATCGTGACTTGATCACATTTATAATGTGCAAACAAAAAAGTCCTAACCAGTAAAAAAAATAAATTATATATATACACACAGACACAGACACACACACACACACACACGGTGCTTTAAAAGGGACAATTTCACAAAGCTGAAAACAATTGAGCCAAATCAACTGGGAGAAAAAAATTAAATAAAAGAATGTGACTACCTGGGCACTCTAAGAACATTTTATTACATGTTCAAAAAGCAACACTGATAAAGAAGCTGAATTAGTTAAACAAGTGAACAATTTGAGTTAAAGGGGAAGTGAAAGCAAGTATATATTTTTTAAAAAACAAACAAATGGAAAAAAGGAGAGGTTCATAGTAATGAATATAAATTGGAAGCTAGGAAAGGTAGAAAATTGAAAAGGGAATCAAAAAGACACAAGAAGAAACCTACGGTCAGCAGAATTCAGAATGATAAGGAGGACTTTTTAAAGTATATTAGGAGCAAAAGAAATCCTAACAATGGTATTGAATAATGAAAGAATGGCACAAACATTCAATAAATATTTCTGTTCTGTTTTTGGGAAAAAGCCAGATATATTCATAAACGATGATGATGATGGATAAAATACTTTCCATTCCAACAATAACTAAAAAGGATTTTAAAAGGCAGCTACTAAAGTTTGATATTTGTAAAAAAGCAGGTTCAGATCAAGAGCTGCAATCAAGAGTTTTAAAAGCGCTGGCCAAGGAGCACTCTGGACTGCTAATGCTGATTTTTAATAAGTCTTGAAACACTGGGCAAGTCTCATGAGACATCTAAGTACTAGGCTGAGGTCCCAAGTTGCAGTAGGGATCCTTAACTTGAGTGTAGAGGTTCCCCAAACCCTTAATAAATCATGAAGACATAGGGTTAGCAAATATAGAAAACCCTTCTACTAGAGGATGAAAAGCTGATACTGTAGCCAAGTGAACCTTCATCGAGCTAATTGATAACCCTGGTTTCTTTAGGTCTAACAGTTAAGTCCAGGATAGCTGAAAGTGATGAAGATTCAGACACGAGCCAGTGGCGTTGACACCAATGACTGAATCTGTTCCACTTCTGCAGGTAAAGAATTCAGTTTTACTTCCTTCTCCTGTTGAGTAACACTTGTACTTTCACAGAGCAGGTAGATTCTAACCCCATCGAGGAACCGTGCCCTGATGCGAAGTAAATGATCTGGATCTTGGAAGAGCTGAGGAATGATCAGAAGCTTGATCATCGGGTGGACACAGGTGAAGCAGGTCAGGATACCAAGCTTGTCTCGGCCAGGTTGGTACTATAAGACTAACCCTGACTTTGTTGTGTCTGATCTTGTGTGTCACTCAATACTAGCAGTGTTAGAGGAAATGCACAAAATAGTCCCTTCATCCAAAATAGGAGAAAGGCGTCTCCCAGAAAGTGACGGCCTAGACCTCCTCTTGACCACAACTGATGACATTTCTTGTCCTGGAGTTAGAGCAGAGGTTCATTTTTGGAAATTCCCAATTTTGGAATATACCATGGAGAATTTGAGAGTCCAGCTCCCATTCATAATCCTGGGAGAAGCGCCTGCTGAGAGTATCGGCTGTGGGGCTCTGAACACCAGGGAGGTAGATGGCTGAAATTTGGATCTGATGGACTATACACCAGATTCACAACATTATTGCTTTGGTGCACAGGGAGGGGAATCTTGCTTCTTCTTGTTTGCTGATACAGAACATGCAGGCCATATTGTCAGTCATGAGCCTGACAGATTTGCCCCTGATGAGGGGTAAGAAATGAAGGCAAATTCACAGCTGTGAATCCCAAGCAGAGATAAATGCCTCCCTCCAGCCCTGAGTTAGGAACCTAATTACCTTGTCAGGATGGAACTGAGGCTTCACCCGTCTCCTTAGCATTCCCTACTGGCTAGGGTAGGCTGAGGTCCTCAGCTTGCTGGTGTCTGAGAATCCCATTCTTAGGCACTTCAATCTCCCCATGCATTGTATAAGTGCAAAGTAATGCACACTGGAAAACATAATCCCAACTCTACATGCAAAATGATGGGGTCTAAATCAGCTGTTACCATTCAAGAAAGAGATCTTGGCGTCATTGTGGATAGTTCTCTGAAAACCATCTGCTCAGTGTGCAGTTTCAGTCCAAAAAAACCTAACAGAATGTTAGAAACCATTAGGAAAGGGATAAATAATAAAACAGAAAATATCATAATGCCACTGTATAAATCCCTGGTATGCCCACACCTTGAATACTGCAGTTCTGGTCGCCCTCTCTCAAAAGACATTAGAACTGGAAAAGGTAGATTAGGGGATGGACCAGCTGCCATCTGAGAGATTAAAAAGGCTGCGACTGTTCAGCTTGGAAAAGAGACGACTAAGGGTGTTGAGATGGTAGAGGTCTATAAAAACCATGAATGGTGTGGAGAAAGCTACTAAAGAAGTGTTACTGTCCTATTTATATAACTCAAGAATTAGGGGTCACCTAACTAATGAAATTAATAAAAACAACAAGGAGTCTGGTGGCACCTTAAAGACTAACAGATTTATTTGGGCATAAGCTTTCGTGGGTAAAAACCTCACTTCTTCAGATGCATAGAGTGAAAGTTCCAGATGCAGGCATTATATAATGACACATGGAGAGCAGGGAGTTACTTCACAAGTGGAGAACCAGTGTTGACAGGGCCAATTCAATCAGGGTGGATGTAGTCCACTCCCAATAATAGATGAGGAGGTGTCAATTCCAGGAGAGGAAAAGCTGCTTCTGTAGTGAGCCAGCCACTCCCAGTCCCTATTCAAGCCCAGATTAATGGTGTTGAATTTGCAAATGAATTTTAGTTCTGCTGTTTCTCTTTGAAGTCTGTTTCTGAAGTTTTTTTGTTCAATGATAGTGACTTTTAAATCTGTAATAGAATGACCAGGGAGACTGAAGTGTTCACTTACTGGCTTATGTATGTTACCATTCCTGATGTCCGATTTGTGTCCATTTATTCTTTTGCGGAGGGACTGTCCCGTTTGGCCAATGTACATGGCAGAGGGGCATTGCTGGCACATGATGGCATATATGACATTAGTGGATGTGCAGGTGAATGAGCCCCTGATGGTGTGGCTGATGTGGTTGGGTCCTCTGATGCGGTTGCCAGAGTAGATATGGGGACAGAGTAGGCAACGAGGTTTGCTACAGGGATAGGTTCCTGGGTTGGTGTTTCTGTGGTGTGGTGTGTAGTTGTTGGTGAGTATTTGCTTCAGGTTGGGGGGTTGTCTGTAAGCGAGGACTGGCCTGCCTCCCAAGGTCTGTGAGAGTGAGGGATCATTTTCCAGGATAGGTTGTAGATCGTGGATAATGCGCTGGAGAGGTTTTAGCTGGGGGCTGTATGTGATGGCCAGTGGTGTTCTGTTATTGTCCTTGTTGGGCCTGTCCTGCAGTAGGTGATTTCTGGGTACCCGTCTTGCTCTGTCAATCTGTTTCCTCACTTCCCCAGGTGGGTATTGTAGTTTTACGAATGCTTGATAAAGATCTTGTAGGTGTTTGTCTCTGTCTGAGGGGTTGGAGCAAATTCGGTTGTATCTTAGGGCTTGGCTGTAGACAATGGATCGTGTGATGTGTCTTGGATGGAAGCTGGAGGCATGTAGGTACGTATAGCGGTCAGTAGGTTTCCGGTATAGGGTGGTGTTTATGTGACCATCACATGTCGCTGTATAAGTAGGGGCATTGCCAGCAGATCGAGGGATGTGATCGTTCCCCTCTATTCGACATTGGTGAGGCCTCATCTGGAGTACTGTGTCCAGTTTTGTACCCCACACTACAAGAAGGATGTGGGAAAAAATTGGAAAGAGTCCAGCGGAGGGCAACAAAAATGATTAAGGGGCTGGAGCACATGACTTATGAGGAGAGGCTGAGGGAACTGGGATTGTTTAGTCTGCAGAAGAGAAGAATGAGGGGGGGATTTGATAGTTGCTTTCAACTACCTGAAAGGGGGTTCCAAAGAGGATGGAGCTCGGCTGTTCTCAGTGGTACCAGATGACAGAACAAGGAGCAATGGTCTCAAGTTGCAGTGGGGGAGGTCTAGGTTGGATATTAGGAATGTAAAAAGATGAGGACAAGGGCCTAGCTGGGAGCAGGTCCTGTTCTCTGCCCTCAGCACCCAGGGGATCCCGCAGTGCCTGGTCTTCCAGCGCGATCGTGCTGGCGTGGCAAATTATTGGTCCTGTCCCGGGTGAAGTGTCAGAGGCACATATGATGCTGAGGCCACCGACTGACCTCGAATGGGACCTCTGGCTCTGACGGAACACCCAGGGGATCCAGAAAGGCCACTGGGCGGGAGCCTGCCACTGACCAGGCTCCAGCTCTGGATGAAGCAGCTGGACCGCCTACTTCTCCTGGACCTATAGGACTCCACTTCTGACTCCGAGGACTCACTGTAAGATGACCATGGAGAAGCGGTGCCCAGCGGTGCCGGAGAGTGGTGCCTGGAACTCGGGGACCAGTGCGGCTCCCCATCCGTCCACTGGTGGATGGTACCACTGATTGGTGCCATGGGGATGGTGACTGGCGTAGCACAATCACTGGCTTGGCACTGAGGGTCTCACAGGTGCTGCTGAGACGGAGCTCAGTGTCCTGTCTCGCCTAGGAGGGGAAGGCGGTGACGTGAAGCCAATGAGGTCCTTGGCAGCCTCGAATGCCTCCAGCGCGGAAGGTAACTGTAGATTGCGGCCTTCTCGGAGAGGGGAGTGTTGGGGGCCCAGACTCGACTGGTCCTATGCTGGGGCAGGAGTAGATGGGACCCTAGTTGGAGGACTCAAACTCACATGGCCTGCCATGGTTCTCATGGTGGCGGACTTCTGTGCCGGTTTGGGCATGGGGGAGCGGCCCCTTTTGGGTATCCTCTTCTTGTGGGGCACCGGGGATTGCGAACGGTGCTGCCCACTGCCCTGCATGGATCCCCTATGTGGGGAACTGTGCTGGTGCCGAGGGTCTCTGGCAGAGTCCTACCTCGATGCCAACTCATGTATCGGTGGTGCCAGCACACTGCGCACCAATGTTGAGGTGCTCAGCGTTGGCTTGCCTGACCTGGGGCCCAAGTGGGGACGGAAGGCAGCCTCCATCAGAAGGATCTTGAGGCCCTGATCCCTCTCCTTCTGAGTCCTAGGACGAAATCCCCTGCAGATCTTGCGGCGTTCCTTTTGGTGGCTCTCCCCCAAACATTTCAAGCAGGAAGTGTGTGGGTCACTCCTGGGCATAGACTTGCCACATGCTGCACAGGGTTCAAACCCCGGGGAGAGGGGGGCGTACCCCCAAACAAAAACTACTACAACTAACACTAACTATTTACAGAAAAAGTTCAAGACTGCTAAAGAAGCGCTTGCCGAAGCAAGAGAGAACGAGCGTTCCGGCTAACCGTCACAGGTGGCAAGCAGGACCTGAGGTGGCGGCGGGTCGGCAGGGCCTATATTCAGCAGCGCGTCTCCAGGGGGCACCTGGACCGACCCGACGGGTACTGCTAGGGGAAACCCTTCCGGCTGCCATGCACGCGGCACACGCACGCCGAGCTGGAACAGACATTAGCAATCACTCGAAGAAGAATCAATGCTCCAGACCAGGCATGGCCAAGCTGTGGCTCATGAGGCACATGTGGCTCTTTTACAGTTAAAGTGCAGCTCCCAGAGCCCCCCACGAATCCCCCCCCCCCATTCTCCACTTACAGGACTGGCCGGGGGGAGCTCGGGGCTTCTGCCCTGCAGTGGGATGATGGGACTAGAGGCTTCTGCACTGCAGGTAGGGGGGCCTCAGGGCTTTAGACCAGCAGGTGGGCATCGGGGCAGAAGCCCCACACCCCAGCAGGCACCACCCTACGGGGCAGGTTGTGTGCGTCTTGCGGCTCTCAAACATCTGAAGATTATTGTATGCGGCTCAGAGGGTCAGTAAGTTTGGCCACTCCTGCTCTAGGTGAATCCAATGAATAAAACCACCAAACAAATGAAGGAAGAAGCCTCATAAGACCTCCTTAAAAGGCTGACGACTCTCCTCTCAAGAGATCATCATAAGAGCTTTAAAGAGGCAGCGCTGCCTTCAAAGGAAGGTTAATTCAGAGCAATGAGGCACAGATACAGCTGCAGCTACTTGCGAGCAGCAGCCCACAGCTATGCCGGTTCGGTAGGCAGCTGGTCTAAATGGGACGCCATGGCTGATGGCAAGTGGGTATCAGGGGTGCACAGATTGAGTTAATTAGTTTCTGCCCAGCTGGGGGGAGAGAGAAAACTTATGAGGAATGTCTGGGCCTGCCTTGACGCGTGGGTGGGTGACGTGGGCAACAGAGAAATACTTCTGGAAAGGCTGGCAAGTCCAGTAGGGCATAGTGCCAAGACTGTGCTGTGGGTGCCAACTAGCAATGAGAAAAGGCAGAGCATTTAAATAGATCTCAGAACATTTGAAGACTAAGGGCTAGATTCACAAAGGCACTTGGGCATCTACCAGCCTCTTAGGCGTGTAAGTCCAACATTTTGGCCCTACTGGCATTCACAGAACCCCAGCTCAGCTGCCACTTAACCTGTAGGTCCCTCTATTTCCCAGGCACCTATGTTTCTGCCAGTCAAGTCCCCTACATGCTTGAGTTTCCACTGCTGGGTACGAGCAAAACCACCTAAGTCCTGATGCTGCCGAGCTGCCCGAAGCCCTAGCTCACACCTAAGCTGTGATGGGATTCTCAAAGTAGACATTCCCCCATCTGTGGGCCTGATCCAAAAGGTATGAGCTGAGCATGACTAACCCACCCAAAAGACAGCAGGGACGAGAGTTTGGGGAGCAGGCATGTATTTTCCCCCTTTACTCAACTGTACAGTGGTTAGGGCACTCACCTCAGATGTAATACCCCCAGGTTTGTTATCTCCACTCTGCCGGACTTGGAGCAGGGACTCAAACCTGCCTTATCCCCACCCCGGGGCAGTCGGTCCCCAGACCGTGGTATATGCGGTCAATCTCTCTCACTTTCTTGCTCACCCAACGAATGTTTAATTACATGTACAAACACCGTCAGCAGGAGAGCTCCAGCCCGGAATGCTCACTAGCCAGATGGTTAGGACCCTTTCCTGGGGTGTGAAAGAGCTGGGTTCAAGTCCCTGCAGCTACTGGTTATAAAGGGATGGTCTCTCTTTCACGCTGGTTGGTTGTGTTCTGCCAGAAAGCCCTGATCTGGCTTAGGCGCCTAACTCCAGGAATCCTGAGTGGAAACGGGCTCTTCCCTTCAGCCCAGAGTTTGGCACCTGGGTAAAGGCCTGGTGAGTCTGAGCATTATTGTTTCTCAACAAAGCTGGTCCTCTGGCTTTCTATTTTCTCAGCCTTTAGTAACGCCCGGTTGTTAATATGAAAGGCCTACCGCGCCTGGGAAACTAAACCAAGGAAAACTGCAAGTTCTGAATGGAAGCTCAGAACCCTGAGAGGCAGAAGCAAGGCGCTTGGACCCCTTCAATTTGACTGATTGCATAGACCTGTCCAAGTCTGATATAACCCATCCAGTTAGACTGACCTCATTCTCAGAATGCCACTGTGACGTTCCCCTCTGGTGTTATCTAGACCGGTGATCTGCTAGGTCACTCCAAGCCTCGACTCTGGGAGCCAGCCTTACCCTGCTCTGCTGTGAGAACCCTCACCCCTGGGCTGTTCACGCACAGCCTCTGGCGTGTAAACTGCTCTTTGGATTGTGCGACCGAATGACACTAGCCGATATCTCCAGTCCCAGACACAACCCTAGGAACCTCCATCTTGCAGTGTCCAGTTGTGCCCGCTGGACGCTGCAAGCTTATATGAGTTTGTCAATTTAACAAGGAAATGGATATGTGCCAGGCATGTTATCCCAAGGGGAGTCTGACAAGCTTCAAACCAAACGCACTGCTTCAGGTAGAATAAACCAACAGATTTATTAACGACAAAGATAGATTTAGTGATTATAAGTCAAAGCACAACAAGTCGGATTTGGTCAAATGAAATAAAAGCAAAACACATTCTAAGCTGCTCTTAACACTTTCAGTGCCCTTACAAACTTAGATGCTTCTCACCACAGGCTGGCTGGTTACTCTTCAGCCAGGCTCTGCCCTTTGATCAGCGCTTTAGTCGCTTGGTGGTGGTGTCTATAGATGGAGGTGGAAGAGAGAGGAAGAGCCTGGCAAACGTCTCTCCCTTTTATCATGTTCTTTCTTCCCTCTTGGCTTTGCTCCCCACTCCCCCCTTCAGGGTCAGGTGAGCATTACCTCATCGTAGTCCCAAACTGGCCAAGGGAAGGGGAGTGACTCACTCGAGAGTCCAACAGATCCTTTGTTGCTGCCTGCCGGCTAGTCTGCCATGGCAGCGCTAACATGCCTTGTGTGGTCACAGTGCCACCTCAACAAGGGGGGTCGCTCCCAGCGCTGGGGCACTGTTTACACTGGCGCTTTACTGCGCTGCAACTTGCTGAGCTTGGGGGGGGGGTTCATACCCCTGGCTGTTAATTGCCAGTGTAGACAAGCCCTAGGCCAGTGGCCTTTGTTCCTGTGAGGCTGGGCTGGGTTTGTCCCATACATGCCCTGATGAGGTGTGGACTGGCCCTCTGCTCTTGGAGAGTTTTTGCCTGGGCTGGTTTTAAGCCATGAGGACACATTTTCAGCCTCATAACTATATATAGGAATAACCTATAACCTTACTAACACATTGCTGTAACAAGAATTACTATAACATCAATGCTCAGTGCATCACGAGCCTTCCGAAGACACCCGACGTGACAAACTTTGCATTAGACACCACACAATCATATTATAAAGATGAACATGGGGTTGCAGGGTATTCTCCCGAGATACACAACACCACACTGGTCCTCTGGCTTTCTATTTTCTCAACCTTTAGTAACGCCCGGTTGTTAATATGAAAGGCCTACTGGGCCTGGAAAACTAAACCAAGGAAAACTCTGCAAGTTCTGAATGGAAGCTCAGAACCCTGAGAGGCAGAAGCAAGGCGCTTGGACCCCTTCAATTTGACTGATTGCATAGACCTGTGCAAGTCTGATATAACCCATCCAGTTAGAGACTGACCTCATTCATTCTCAGACTGCCAGCTCTTCAGGGCAGGGAGCATGTCGTCACACATGTTTGTACTGACTCTGACACAATGGGGCTGCCTTCTCATGGGGACTTGGGGGAGCAACAGGAATCTGAATACTCAATAAGACGACTTCCCCAAGAAAGGCTGGTTGCAGAGTAGCAGCCGTGTTAGTCTGTATCCGCAAAAAGAAGAACAGGAGTACTCGTGGCACCTTAGAGACTAACACATTTATTAGAGCATAAGCTTTCGTGGGCTACTGCCCACTTCTTCGGATGCATAGCTAAGAAGTGGGCTGTAGCCCACGAAAGCTTATGCTCTAATAAATGTGTTAGTCTCTAAGGTGCCACAAGTACTCCTGTTCTTTTTTCAAGAAAGGCTGATGCTTTGGGAATGACGAGAACAGATGCAACAATCTCCCTTCAGCTACCCTGGGGGTCAGACACCACAAATCAAGCAGAAATAAAAGGGGCGACCTTGTATTCACTGACTGCTAATTAGATGCACTCTTGGTTTGGCTCCTAGTCTGGGATGACAGCCCCAGGATGCCAGGCAATGAATAAACACAGAGAGACAGGCCCAGTCCTGAAGAGCTTACAATCAGAAGAGGCGACAACAGGTGGATGCAACAAGGAGCACATGCAACATGCCTGGCTCCCAAGAGTGCTTAGAGAGAGTGTGTGGTATGTGGTATAGCTAATGGAATCTGATTCAGGACCTTCATGGTCCACATCAAACTATGGAGACAGCTGCCAGGCAGAGCACAGCGCCTACCTACCTTTACGCTTCAGAGACATTAGGGACCGAAAGAATCCAGAGGCTGTGCCAATGCCACCGGGCAGCTTGGGCTCCTCCTCCCCCATCAGCTGGGCCAACTCTGCTCCTGGCAGGTCGATGAGCCTGGTGATGTTGCTGACCACCAGCTCTGTGAAGACTTCAGGCTTCTCATGCCGCAACTTCTCCACAAAGAAGTCAGGGTTGAAGATGACTGTTTGCCCACGGAGGGAGGAGTCATTGCAGATGACAAACCTGCAGATGGCATCACTGGGAAAGAAAAGACAGGTGGTAAAACATTTCCTCCAGAATTCACTCGTACAGCCAATGTCCCCCCAAATCCCAGGCCTCCTGAGCAACCTCACGCTGGAAAAGACATCAACTCGCACTGGAGCTGCCAGTGTGTTCTTCAAAACCACTGCCTATCCCATGCTTGCTATTAATCAACAGCATGCGTAGCGTCAGCGAAGCTGGGACAACAGCTCTTCTTGGTTTTGTTTTTTAACATTATAATTAACAACTGTACCCAAGACAAGATGCACAAAACAGTACAACTGTCTCACAACTCTGTCTAATGAACCTTGCCAGCAAGATTTCAGATCACTAAATGCCTCAGGGTAGAAATCTCAGAGAAAGGGAAAAAGCCCCAAAAGCAGCTATTTTAATCATTAACCAAACTTTAAACCTGAAGGCTCTAGTCACACTACCAGAGCAACTGTCACTTGTGACAGTGAGCATATCCCCAAAGAATATACACCAGGTAACAAAAGCACAGCCACGCATGGAATGCTACAATGCAGCCTGCAACTACCTTTATCTTTAATACAAAGCAAGGCCCACAGAAACCGCGTGCCCAAATGTACTCAGATCAAGATTAGGGACTAAACACTGGGACTGGATTCTCCACTAGCTGCACCTCTTACCAAAGACAAGGGCAGTTGGAATTGGCTTGATTTTATCTCAGGCGCTGCCTACATGCTCATGGCAAATTACTAGAGGGGCCCTACATTTAGGCAAAGGCGGGGTGTCTGCAAGGTACACATACACCTCTGACAGTCAGCATCCAGACAAATATCAAGACTTTCCTCTAGCTTTCACAAAGGTTCAAACTGGTAGCACAGCACCAAATGTGCACAGACATTTAATTCCCCAGTGGGGAGTGTTAAACATATTTTTTTCTGCTGTAAACCAATAATTACAAATAGCAACGAATGGAGAAGACAGAAAAAAAATCCCATACTACACACAGAAAGGTAACCTCAATCTACAATCTATTGTCTCCCTGTTATTTGTGAGCTTCAATAACTATGTGAACTATATGCATCTGTGACGTTATTGACATGAACTGTGACCGTATAGATCATTGTTACAAGCAAGGTCCTATAGTGGCACCAAATCTTGTACAAAGGAGGTCAAGTGGGGTGTCTATGGAAAGGTTATGATTTGCTGGTTATGATTATGATATCTGTATACAGGTATCATTTTGTATCTAATGTTATAAGTATTGGCTCTTGTGACGTTATTGATATAATCTGGGACCATATAGATCACTGTTGCAACCAAGGTCCTGTAGTGGCACGCAAATCTTGTATAAAGGGGATCAAATGGGGTGTCTAAGACAAGGTTCTGGTTTACTGGTTATGATTATGCTGTCTATATGTGTGTATCACTTTTGTAGTTGAAGTTATGAATATTGGCTCTATACTGTCTGTATTTCAAACTTAGGCTATGCTGCTGGGTGACATCCCAGACAAACTGGTGTTAGCTCTGCCTAGCCTGCTTGATGGCCCATTAAGGACCATCAGCTATACAATGGACCCATTGAGAGAAGGCAGATACGCCTTGTAACTCAGCAAAGTATGCAGGGACTGGCCCATGTGACTCCAGACTCCATTTTGTTGTAATTTTCCACAGTAAGAACAAAGAGGTGTTCTTACACCTGGAAAAGACTATATAAGGCTGATGCCTCATCTCCATCTTGTCTTCAATCCTGCTTCATACCTCTGGAGGAACTTTGCTACAAGCTGAAGCTTTGAACAAAGGACTGAGGACCCATCCCAGCGGGGGATGTATTCCAGAGACTTGATTTGAACCTGCAGTTTATTCCATCGCTGCTGCAAGCCTGAACCAAGAACTTTGCCATTACTGTATGTAATTGATTCCATTTAACCAATTCTAACTCTCATCTCTATCTTTTTCCTTTTATGAATAAACCTTTAGATTTTAGATTCTAAAGGATTGGCAACAGCGTGATTTGTGGGTAAGATCTGATTTGTATATTGACCTGGGTCTGGGGCTTGGTCCTTTGGGATCAGGAGAACCTTTTTCTTTTACTGGGGTATTGGTTTTCATAACCATTTGTCCCCATAACGAGTGGTACTGGTGGTAATACTGGGAAACTGGAGTGTCTAAGGAGATTGCTTGTGAGACTTGCAGTTAGCCAGTGGGGTGAGACTGAAGTCCTCTTAGTCTGGCTGGTTTGGTTTGCCTTAGAGGTGGAAAAAACCCCAGCCTTGGGCTGTAACTGCCCTATTTGAGCAATTTGTCCTGAGTTGGCACTCTCAGTTGGGTTCCGCCAGAACCGCATTGTCACAGCTCTATCCTGTATTTCAAACTTGTGCTATACTTCTGGGCGACACCCCAGACAGGTTGTTATCAGTACGGCCTCGCCTGCTTGACGGCCCATTAAGAACCATCAGCTACACAACTGACCTACTGAGAGAAGGCAGAAAGAAGAACAGGAGTACTTGTGGCACCTTAGAGACTAACAAATGTATTAGAGCATAAGCTTTCGTGGACTACAGCCCACTTCTTCGGATGCAGAAGTACACAAGTCCTCCTGTTCTTCTTTTTGCGGATACAGACTAACACGGCTGCTACTCTGAAACCTGAGAGAAGGCAGATACACCTTATGACTCAGCCAGGCAGGCAGGGACATGCCTATGGACAGAACTCTGAAGCTTTCAAGCCATATGCTGGGCAGCTTGTGTTTGAAACAAAGGAAGCACAGGCCACATGACAAGAGACTATAAAAGGCAGCTGCATCTTCTCCATTTTGTCTTCAATCCTGCTTCTGACCTCTAGAGGAACTATGCTTGAAACTGAAGCTCTGAACAAAGGACTGAACGACCCATCCAAGCTGGGATGTTTGTACTCCAGAGACTTAATTGGTTTAAAATCAGCAGTAATCCCATCAAGCCTGAACTAAGAACTTTGCAATTGTTGTATGTATTTGATTCCATTTAACCAGTTTTAACTCATCTATATTTCTTTCTTTTTATAAATAAACCTTTAAGTTTTAGATTCTAAAGGATTGGCAACAGCATGATTTGTGGGCAAGATCTGACTGGTATATTGACCTGGGTCTGGGGCTTGGTCCTTTGTGATCAGGAGAACCTTTTTTCTTTTACTGGGGTATTGGTTTTCATAACTATCCATCCCCATAAGGAGCAGTGCTGGTGGTGATACTGGGAAACTGGAGTGTCTAATGGAATTGCATGTATGACTTCTGGTTAGCCAGTGGGGTAAAACTGAAGTCCTCTCTGTTTGGCTGGTTTGGTGTGCCTCAGCTAGTAAAGGAACCCCAGCCTTGAGATGTAACTGCCCTGCTCTAAGCAATTTGTCCTGAATTGATACTCTCAGTAGTGTCCTGCCAAAGAAGAAGTGAGGTTTTTACTCACGAAAGCTTATGCCCAAATAAATCTGTTAGTCTTTAAGGTGCCACCAGACTCCTTGTTGTTTCTGCCAAAGGCAGTTTCTCGTTACAGCATTTTTGACCTAAAAGGCAGAAAAAACAGTTACCCACCTTTTCAATAACTGTTGTTCTTCAAGATGTGTTGCTCATGTCCATTCCATTCTAGGTGTGCACGCGCCCACGTGTGTGGTCAGCAGAGATTTTTGCCTTAGCGATATCTGTAGGGCCAGCCATGGCACCCCCCTGAGTGCCGCTCTCATGTGCTGGTGTATCAGGCACCCTATGCCTTTTCGGTTCCTTCTTGCTGACAAATCTGACAGAGGGGCAAGAGAGTGGGTAATGGAATGGACGTGAGCAACATCTCGAAGAACAACAGTTATGAAAAGGTAGGTAACTGGGTTTTTTCCCCGAGTGCTTGCTCATGTTGATTCCATTCTAGGCGACTCACAAGCAGCATCAATCAAGGTGGGCTCAGAGTTCAGTCTTGCAGCTTGCAGCACTGCTCTGCCAAAGTTAGCGTCATCTCGAGCTTGCTGGGTCAGTGCATAATGAGACGCGAGTGTGTGGACGGACGATCAGGTAGCGTCTCGACAGATTTCCTGGCTCGGTACCTGTGCCAGGAAGGCTGCCAATGATGCCTGTGCCCTAGTTGAGCGTGCCGTCACTATCGCTGGCGGATGCAGGCTGAAACCTGTGATCCAGGATGAGATCCTCTGAGCAGACATTGGGCAACCCTTCATCCTGTCTGCCACTGCAACGAACAACTGCGTTGACTTATGAAACGGCTTGTTCTAGCTATGTAGAAGGCCAGCGCCCTCCGGATGTCCCAGGTGTGTAGCTTGCATGCCTCATCTGAGGCATGAGGCATTGGAATTAAGACTGGTAAGTATATGTCCTGGCCAGTATGAAATTGGGAAATGACCTTGGGCAGAAACGCCAGGTGTGGGCACAGCTGGACCTTGTCCTTGTAGAAAACCATACAGGGTGGCTCTGAGGCAAGCGCCCTGATCTCAGACACCCTACGGGCCGACGTTATCGTGACCAGGAATGAAACCTTCCAGGAGAGAAGCAGGAGAGAGCAGGGAGCCAAAGGCTCAAAGGGAGATCCCATGAGCCTTGACAGCACAAGATTCAGGCCCCAGGAAGTGAGGATAGAGCCACTCCAGACCCTTCAAAACCCCCACGCCGTCCTATGGTGGGCGAAGATAGACCGGCCTTGGAACGGAGGATGGAACGCTGAAATGGCAGCCAGGAGGACCTTGAGGTGCAGCAAATAATCCAGGATATCCTGCAGCGGGGCCTCCGAGGCCCGAATACACCACTCCAAGGTCCAACATGTGAACCTTTTCCACTTCGCCAGGTAGGTTGTCCTGGTGGAGGGTTTCCTGCTGCCTAGCAAGACCTGCTGAACACGGGTCGAGCGTGTCCGTTCATCCGTGCTTAGCCACGCAGTAGCCAAGCTGTCAAGTGCAGCGCTGCCAGGTTCAGGTGCAACAGACTGCCGTGGCTCTGGGACAGCAGATCCGGCCGATGTGGCAGTTGTAGTGGGGCAGCTGCTGAAAGGCTCAGCAACATGCCGAACCAGTGCTGACCCAGGGGCCACCAGGATAATCTTTGCTCTGTCTTGCTTGACTTTCACAAGGACCCTGTGAATCAATGGCACTGGCAGGAAGGTGTACATCAGCAAGGTATAGCCCTGAGATACTAATGTCCAGTACCCAACAGTCCGAGGTGACCCGCAACCAGGCCGAATGGTAGGGGTGAAGGCAGTTGAAGAAAGAAAACGGTGGAGCTGGGGAATTGACTGGGGCCTCGTGTGCTCGCTTCTGACCTCCAGAATGGTTTGCCGGGCCACGCTGCTCAGGTGAGCGGGAGGTGGAAAGGCAGCGACAACCAAACCCAGACAAGGCTGCCAAGACCTTGGCGGCGGAGGTGGCCGGAACTGCTTGCGCACCGACTGTGGCGTATGCATGCCCAGTGAGCAAAGGGTGGACCTGGTGTCTTTCAGCCCATGGAGTCTCACATCTGTCTGGTCAGAAAAGAGACCATTCCCATCGAATGGGAGGTCTTGCATGGAGGTCTGCATCTCCTGGGAGACTCCGGTGGTCTGAAGCCAGGAGCTGCACCTCATTACCACCGCGGACGCTACCACCCTGGCTGGGGAGTCCGCCGCATCCCACGCCATCTGGAAGGAGCACCTGGCCATCGCGGTGCCCTCCTCCATCAGAGTATCAAACTCTTAAGAGTGGGTACTGCCTCCTCTGCCTCCGGGCACGCCTCTTGCATCGAGCTTGGTGCCATCGGTGCCATCACCTGCTGCTCCGAGGCGGAGGCAGACAAGCGGAGCGAAGGGGCATTGCCATGACCGGCACTCCCCACATGTTCCAACAAGGCCACTGGCCGGGCTGCTACTGCACCGATGCGGCCTCGGGCGCCCATTTACGCCGTTGGGGTCTAGGTGAGGGGCTAACTCTCCCTTCTGTGCCAGAGGAACTGCCTTTCAGAGACCACGGTGGGGCTGTGAATGCCTGGGTCTGTTTAGAGACCACTGTCATTGGAGCCTGGTGCCCAGAACGAGGGGACCGATGTCAGAGCCGGGGGGACTGGAGATGGAATGGAGAGTGCTTCCACGTCGTAGGCGACTGGGATCAAGAGAGGGCGACTGGCAGGAGGGTAACTGGTACCGGTAGTAAGGAGGCGGGCGCCTCCCTCTATGCAGTCCACATCAAGACGGGGACTGTGATCGTGGTGCCAGTGATCAAGGGTGAGCCCCAGACAATCTGGGCAGTGGCTCCAGTTACCTGTGGCGCGGAGGTGGAGAGCAAGTCATTGTCTCAGGGGATCGGCGGCACTCCACCGCTCCCAGAGGAGCTTTAGCAGCTGGCTCTTGGGGAGCCTTTGCCGAAACCTGCGGCACTTGCTGTGTCGGCGGTGCGGGAGCACACCAGGACATTGTTGTCAGCAGGAGTGTTGGTCCGATATCATTCACAGGAGTCGGAGGAGAACCTTTCATGGGGATAACGGCTCTGACGGGAGAAGGCCGACTGCGTGGCTCCAGGGTAGCTGGGAGGCCCGAGGTGGATCCTTTGCCCAATGAAACCTGGCTCTTCTTTCCTGGCGTCGGGGAGCCATGCTTCCTCACCTTCTTTTTAGGCACGGTGCTGGGCAGAGGTCGGTGCTGGCAGTGCACTTCGCACCGATGCTGAGGTGCTCAGCAAATCCTGCCGGGATGGCTTGGCGGCCAGACGGAGGCTGGACTCTATGAGGAGAGCCCATAATTGAATATCCTGCTCCTTCTGTGTGCGGAGCTGAAAGTTCTTACAGATACAAAAACAACAAGGAGTCTGGTGGCACCTTAAAGACTAACAGATTTATTTGGGCATAAGCTTTCGTGAGTAAAAACCTCACTTCTTCGGATGCATAGCACTTGTCTTTCGTGTGTGCCTCCTCCAAGCACTTGAGACAGCTGCTGTGGGGGTCACTCACAGGCAGAGACCTGTTACAGTCTGCGTAGGGCTTAAACCTGGGAGACTGAGGCATGCTCTCTCCGGGGCAAAGTCCCCACTGGGACTCTACTACCAACTATGAACATGCAACAGCTACTGAACACTAACTACTAAAGAATTAACTATTTACAAGGCCCAAAGGCACGAAGTCAGAAGATGAAAACTGCTAGCCCTTGGTAAGCAAGGAAAGGCGCTCTAACCAACCACCATGGGCGGTAAGAAAGAACTGAGAGGGTGTAGGGCTGGCGGGCCTGATATACTGGCACATGAGCATGGCACTCAAAGGGTCGTCACAGCAGGTCCTATGAATACCACTAGAGGCAAAAATCTCCGATGGCCGCGCACACCTAGAATGGAATCGACATGAGCAAGCACTCGAAGGAGGACTGGTGTCATAACTAGGATACGTGACCTGAATAAGTGACAAGAGAACTTGGGACTTAGACTCCACAGTGGAAAACACTTGCTGGAATCACTGTAAACCACGGACTTGCAGCCAGCACTCTGCAATTTGTGCTGAGTGAGAATCCCAACAGAAACCCTCTCTGCTGTCACTACTACACAGGTGTGATGGGGGCTATTTTGAGAGAATAGTGGAGACTGAAAGGATGCAAGGCAGATGAGACTGGCAGAATCATCTCAGTAACAAGCTGTGAGAGGTTCACAGCTGCATTCTGTAGGGTAGCCTAGGCAGCGTGCTACTGATTCCAGTATCACTTGATAGGTGCAACAAACGGCTGAGAGACCCAAGGACTTAAGACCAAGATGGAGCAATTCAGTACCAACTGCCAAAGACACCTGCTGATTGAGCTCCCCATACTCACAATGTTACAAGGGTTTAAAAACCTCACACAAGTGCCAATTCTTCCCAACAATGTGGAGCCAGAGCTCTGTCCTGAAATCCGTAACAACCCACTTTGATCCAACACAAGTCCTCCTGCTGACTGTGAAGAGTTACAAAGAGATCTCACAAAACTAGGTGACTGGGCAACAAAACGGCAGAGGAAATTCGATGTTGAGAAATGCAAAGTAAGGCACATTGGAAAACACAATCCCAACTATACATACGAAATGGTGGGCTCTAAATTAGCTGTTCCCACTTGAGAAAGATCTTGGAATCATCATGGATTGTTCTCTGAAAACATCTACTCCATGTGCAGCGGCAGTCAAAAAAGCTAAGAGAATGGTAGGAACCATTAGGAAAAAGATAGATAATAAGACAGAAAATGTCAATGCCACTATATAAATCCACGGTATGCCCACATCTTGAATACTGCATGCAGTTCTGGTCACCCCATCTCAAAAAATATTAGAATTGGAAAAAGTACAGAAAAAGGTAACAAAAATGATCAGGGTATGGAACAGCTTCCATAGGAGGAGAGATTAAAAAGATTGGGACTGTTAAATTTGGAAAAGAGACGACTGAGGGGGGATATGATAGTGGTCTATAAAATCATGAATGAGGTGGAGAAAAAAAATGTTTTTTACCCCATCACATAACACAAGAACTGGGAATCAACCAATGAAATTAATAGGCAGCAGGTTTAAAAACAAACATAAGGAAGTACTTCTTCACATAACACACAGTCAACCTGAGGAACTCATTACCAAGGGATGTTAAAGACCAAAAGGGTAAGTGGGTTCAAAAAAGAATTAGATAAGTTAATGGAGGATAGATCCATCAATTGCTATTAGCCAAGATGGTCAGGGATGCAAATCCACGCTCTGGGTTTCCTTAAATCTATGGCTATCAGAAGATGGGACTGGATGACAGGGGATAGATAATTCCAATGTCCTGTTTTGTTCATTCCCTCTGAAGTGTCTGGCACTAGCAACCGTTGGAAGACAGGATGTTGTGCTAACTGGACCATTGATCTGACCCAGTCCGGCCATCCTTATGAGGTGGTTTATTATTTAGACCCAGCTATCCTGCCTGCAATGATCCTTGCTCTGTTATTCACTCACTAGCAGTTTTTGTTCCCCACACAGTAGATATGCAAATACTTTCTAACAGCTACATCAAGCCACACAAACTATCTGCTCCCTTCACTGCTAATTACGTCTCTAGATTCACAGAGAGAAAACCCACTGCACTAAAATCAAATCTCTCCAACCTAGAACCATCGACAGGATCACCAGGCATATTCCAGAGGTTAGTTTCAGTAAATTCAATAATGCCTAAAGCAAAAACAGATAGAAAACCAAATCTCTTACATGAATGCTGAGAGCTTTTGGAGAGGCATTGGGAAGCAAAGACACTGAGAAAAGAACTTGCTCCTTGTTTCCAACAACAAAGACACCCGCCTGCCCCAGCACAGCCTATGCAAATTCCACGCATGCTACAAGACACAAGGGCGCATTATTTGGTCTGAAGGGCCCCCTAGGCACACACTGGGCATCAGCCGTCATGCAGAGACAAAAGTGAAAAGAAAAGCTGGACAAACTGATTATGTCACTTCCCAAAGGTCAGTGTAGCCAGAGTCTCATGGCAAACAATTCTATCTGCACGGAAACTAGGGATATGAATTAGGGATACTTTGGGCTTAAGTAATGTAACTAACAGGAACCTACCAAATGGTCCCCAGTTTAACCCATCTATACGACAAGTGAAGCCATGTCACTAGGTCCCCTGTCTGGGTTGAAGCATGGTTCCATTTTGTAGTGATTACAGAGCCGTCACCATGTCTCTCAATCATGCTAAAGCCATATCCTTGGACCAGTGATGGACAACCTGCGGGCCGCATGCGGCCCGTCAGGTAATCTGCAGGTGGGGCACGAGACAGTTTGTTTACATTGACCGTCCGCAGGCACGGCCGCTCGCAACTCCAAGTGGCCGCGGTTCGCCACTTACAAATGTAGATTTGTTTTGTTTTGTTACAGAACTGCTCTCAAAAACAAAACAATGTAAAACTTTAGAGCCTACAAATCTACTCAGTCCTACTTCTTGTTCAGCCAATCGCTAAGACAAACAAGTTTGCTTACATTTACGTGAGATAATGCTGCCTTCTTCTTATTTACAATGTCACCAGAGGGTGAGATCAGGCATTTGCATGGCACTTTTGTAGCTGGCATTGCAAGGTATTTATGTGCCAAATATGCTAAACATCCGTATGCCCCTTCATGCTTCGGCCACCATTCCAGAGGACATGCTTCCATGCTGACGCATGTTAACTCTGTTAATTCAATATTAATAATGTTAATGCCCGATGAAAATTAGAGTAATTTCTAATGTCGCCATAATAAATTGATTTAGGGAAGCCCTAATGAACTTTCTTAAATACAGGAGACACATTTAGGTACCAAAGGATGTGAAATACATCATCTTCTAGTCATTCCACTACAAAAAGCAACAGAGGGTCCTGTGGCACCTTTGAGACTAACAGATTCATTCCACTACAGGTTCTTCCATTTTTTTTTGTCCCTCTTCCCCATGTCCCGAAATCTGGTATGAAACCTGTCTGACCCTGGAACTTTGTCTCCGGACATTCTCGTTCCTTGATTCTTGTTCTGGCACAATCTCAGTTTTCTGAGATATTTCTTCTTCCTCCCTGAAGAAAAATATGCCTTTGTGGCGTCTGTGTCCCCATCTTCCTTTGTGAGGACCCAGGCAAAGAATCCATTACATTTTTCTATTTAGTATTGTCTGCGTCTCTCTCAACCCTTGATATCTCCTAGTGACTTCACCGTTTCCTTCATTAGCCTTTGTCTTCTATGTTCTAAACATTTCTAATTTATTACATGTGGAGTCTTTCTTCCATTTTCTGCCTAATTGTGTCAAACTTTAACCCTTTTACTGCTGAATGTTATGGCATTCCCACTGTGCAATGACTCTGATGGAACCTTGGCACTTCATTAAGAACCTAGGTAGGAGGTACACAGCATAGCACTGGAGATGAACTTTTCCCCATCTGCCAGGTACATCAGATAGCACTCAAGTGGTTAACTTCCTTCTGGCCTTCCAGCATCCCAGTTTTTACCCCTCTCCTAGCCAGGAGGGTCTGTGCTCCATGCCTTCCATCACTGCTTGCAAATGGTTCCTCTCACTCAATTCCTGATTTACCCATGTTGACGTTCTGCTCTGGCTTTACATTGTCTGGGCTTGCTTCTAACTTCACAAACACAGATTTTACACTCATGTAACTCCATTAAGTCAATAGCACTTCAATAGCACTTACTTCTCGTGTATCCCACTATAATGGCAATGCTCAGTCGCACATCCCATCTCTTTCCTGGAGACATTATCCCATTTGTTTGCTTCCCAAACTTTCTTTCCACAAACTCAGTAACCATAGTTTAGGTCTCACTTTAGTCCTGATCTTCAAAGACCTCCATAGGATTGACTCAGGGATCAACTCACCCTGCATGATTGTGACCTCTGACAACAGCTGCTCTCCACTGAAATAATGGAACCGTTAACCCCTAGAGTGAGACTTGTGTGCCTGATAGCTTTTTCTGCAACTTGTCCATAATTGTGGGACTCACTCCCAGGAGGTGCTGGGCTCACCATGAATCTTCTGAGCAAAATTAGAGCCTACTGCTTTGTCCAAGCTTTCTCCATAACAACAAAACCACCCCCCAACCAAACATTAAAACCTTGGGGTAATTAGGGGGAGGAGAGTAGGAAAGGAGAACAAGCCATTTGTTCCTGTATTGTGTACTTTGAGATGATGTAAGGCACTCAGATACCATGGTGATGAGTGGTCTATAAAAGCAGAGATGAAAGAAAACCTAATTGCAAACAAGGCAGAAAATAGAAACAACATGTCTGAGCAAATGCCTGTCTCCCCTTTGCTGCTGTTCTGTGAACTGTGTGTAGGTGGGGCACATCCAGTCGCCCTGTTTACCCTGGGTATAGCAGGCAGGAGCACTGGGCTTTGTCTGAAGGTTACCCACTCTGCGGTGTTGCAGATTAACAGATTTATTGTGTGCAATGCCTATGGGGGCTTTATTTCTGTGCAGAAATGGGGTCCTGCTTTACATTTGCATTTTGATTAGCAATAACGATACCCAGGCATCTGTGTGTGCGAGGAAGGGTCACTAATAAAGTGACCTTTATAAATTAAAAGGCCCATTGAAGTCCAGGAATAGGAAATTGGAGGCGGTTTCCAGCTGTGCCAGTCAGAGATGGACAGGCATCCAGGGAAACATGGAACGGGGAGCAGAAAATGGAAGAACTGCAGATGGGTTCATAGGAATGGGTAATAAGTTATTGCAAGGGTGTTTTGGGAAGGCCTGTGATGAGGTATGCAAACCCCACACTGGACAAAGGGTTAAGGAGCTGCTCTGGGCTCAGCCAGCCCTGCCCCACCTGCAAGAGATGCTCAGGGAGCCGAGAAGCGCAGCTCAGCTGGGGATAGGTCTGGGAAGAGAGCCCACCTGCAACTCGCAGCCCTTGAGATACCCCCTGGGAGGGAGGCATTTCCTTCTCTCTCTCTCTCTCACATTGACTCCCTTTGTTTGTGTTAATTCCCCTTGTGTTGTTTATGGACAATGCCAGATCACTAGGCCAGGCGCCACACGAGTGCAAACCACCACCTATGCCAAAAGCCCAACTGGCCACTATGAAAGCTGGCTAGGGGAGTGCACTAGCAAAGTCCAAGGCAATGGTGGGCAACCTGCGGCCCATGGGCCGCACGCAGCCCGTCAGGGTAATCCACTGGCGGGGCCCAAGACACTTTGTTTACATTGATCATCCGCAGGCACGGCTTCTATGTTCCTATAGAGCAGGGTGGCCAACCTGTGGCTCCGGAGCCACATGCGGCTCTTCAGAAGTTAATATGCAGCTCCTTGTCTAGGCACCAACTCGGGGGCTGGAGCTACAGGAGCCAACTGTCCAATGTGCCAGGGGGTGCTCACTGCTCAACCCCCTGGCTCTGCCACAGGCCCGGACCCCACTCCACCCCTTCCCGCCCCTCAGCCTGCCATGCCCTCACTCCTCCCCCTCCAGAACCTCCTGCACACAATGAAACAGCTGATCGGGAGGGAAGGGGAGGCGCTGATTGGCGGGGCTCCCGGTGGGCGTGAGGCGCTGGGGGGAAGTTGATAGGGGGGTTTCTGATGTATTTCTGTGGCTCTTTAGCAATGTACATTGGTAGATTTTGGCTCCTTCTCCAGCTCAGGTTGGCCACCCCTGCTATAGAATATCTTATTTTTCTATATACACATTTAAAATATAAATATTTAGTAATGTTTACATAGATTATATTTATAAGTTCCTTGGAACAGGGACAAGCTTTCTGTTGTGTGTCCCAGATGCCTTGCACAATGGGGTGCCAATCCCCGACTTGTATTTCTAGAGTCTACCACAATATACAAAAATCATAATGGAAAATGCTTCCTTGCCCTGCTTTCCTCACATTTATTTAGGATACTCTAATTTCAAAGATAAAATGTTGTACAGGCTTCAGATTTCCCCAATAACTCATCTTAGCCAATACCCAAAAGTTTACAAAGTCCCAGAATTTAGAATAGTCGAGTTATTGCTATAATCGGTCATAATCAAATTGAGTTTCATCAGTTAAAGCAAACAGACCTGACAAGCATCATCGACCACACTCTGCTGTGGATCTAGAGACGTACAGAAAAGTGCCCTTACTTGGGAAAGTCAAATTGTCTGTTGCTTTAATCTGCTCGTTAACTACAGCAACGCGGGGTATCAACTAACACTGCAATGGCAAGACTGGTTACGGCTGACATAGCATTTTCACTGACCTCCGCTATTCAGGTGCTTAGAACTTTCTGAAAGAAATTGACATTTTAGAGTGAAGTTGCTCAGGTTTGGTCTGAGCCCAGAAGTTACTTAGTTCTTGAAAAACGTTACTAAAAGTCCATTTGCCCCCGGAGGGAAAAGGCAGCTGCTTTACATCAATAAAGTCTAAGGAAAAGGGCAAAACAGGAACATGGGAGGGAACTGCATAGTGCACTGTACTGCTCCTCCAGCCAGACTGAACAGTGAATAATCTGTTTAATGCTTAAACTCTCCCTTTCTATGTAACCTGATGTAGTTCACACAGCACATGCATGTGCTATAATCAGATAATTAAAAACCTGATTGTAACGTAGCCATGCAATGGGGCAAAGATAATGCTACTAGGGGAACCTTAACTCTGACTCCCTGGATCAGGGGTCGGCAACGTTTGGCACGTGGCTCACCAGGGTAAGCATCCTGGTGGGCCGGGCCAGTTTATTTACCTGCTGATGCGGCAGGTTCGGCCGATCGTGGCCCCCACTCACCGCGGTTCGCCGTCCCAGGCCAATGGGGGTGGCGAGAAGCAGCACAGGTGAGGGATCTGCTGGCCGCAGCTTCCTGCCGCCCCCATTGGCCCGGGACGGCGAACCGCGGCCAGTGGGGGGCCGCGATCGGCCGAACCTGCCGCGTCAGCAGGTAAAGAAACTGGCCCGACCCGCTAGGGTGCTTACCCTGGCGAGCCACGTGCCAAACATTGCCGACCCCTGCCCTAGATTGCTGTGCAATGAAAGTCTCACCCTTCATACCACTGTGGTGCAACATTTTGCATTTAAAAATGAAAAACAGCATCAATTTCCTCAGCTTTCAGGGCTGCACAATCTTTGTAACTGGCTCTAATTAAAACCCTTAGAGAGGCAGAGCTGGGAGGCAGGCTTGGGCCCAATCCTGCTTTCACAGACATCCATCCAAACTGGCTCTTTCCAGGGAACAGTAGCATTCACTCCCTCTCATTGTCTAATTTAGGGGTCTCCAAAGTGGGTGCGCAAGAGGATCCTTGGGGGTGCACAGCAGGAGGAGCGCTTTTTTTGCTTCAACACTTAGGGCGGGAGTTCGAGCGGCCTTTTTTTTTTTTGCTTTGGCAAAAATGGTATAGCCGGCGCGGCAGGGGGTGTGTGCTCAATTTTTTTTTTTTACTGATGGAGGTGCGCGATCAAAAAAGTTTGGAGACCACTGGTCTAATTGAATGGCAAGTAGCCAAGCAAGCTCAAAATGATGTGGAGACACACTGCCTCCTTCAGAAGGGAGGGGCAGGCAGCCGGAGCACGGGGATATACACCACATACACCAGGGCACATAAGAACCCTGGCTGTTTGCATCAGTCACAGGATTTAATCTCTCACCTTAGAGAGGCCATTCCTCGGATGAACAGGATTTCCATAGCTTCGATGCTGCAACCTCTACAAATAATTCAAGTTGTGAGTTTTTAAAGAAAATATGTTTGTTCTAGCACTCTCGGGGTGTGACTACACTTGTGGTGGCACATCGAGTCCAGACACTGCGTGCCCAACAAGCACAGGTATAAAGAGCAGGGTAGACAGCGAGGCACAGCTTAGGCAAGTAGAGTGCGCTACATGTCTGAACCCACAGGATAAGTTTATGGAGGGGATGGTACGATGGGATAGCTTAATTTTGGCAATTAATTGATCTTTCACTACTAGTGGTAAATATGCCCAATGGCCTGTGATGGGATGTTAGATGGGGTGGGATCTGAGTTACTACAGAGAATTCTTTCCTGGGTGTCTGGCTGGTGAGTCTTGCCCACATGCTCAGGGTTTAGCTCAGATGTAGGCAACCTATGGCACGCGTGCCAAAGGCGGCACGCGAGCTGATTTTCAGTGGCACTCACACTGCCTGGGTCCTGGCCACCGGTCGGGGGGCTCTGCATTTTAATTTAATTTTAAATGAAGCTTCTTAAACATTTTAAAAATCTTATTTATTTTACATACAATAGTTTAGTTATATATTATAGACTTATAGAAAGAGACCTTCTAAAAACATTAAAATGGATTACTGGCACGCAAAACCTTAAATCAGAGTGAATAAATGAAGACTCGGCACACCACTTCTGAAAGGTTGCCGATCCCTGGTTTAGCTGATCCCCATATTGGGGGTCGGGAAGGAATTTTCCTCCAGGGCAGATTGGCAGAGGCCCTGGGGGTTTTTCACCTTCCTCTGCAGCGTGGGGCATGGGTCACTTGCTGGAGGATTCTCTGCACCTTGAGGTCTTTAAACCACAAGTTGTGGACTTCAGTAGCTCAGACATAGGTCAGGGGTTTGTTACAGGAGTGGGTGGGTGAGATTCTGTGGCCTGCGTTGTGCAGAAGGTCAGACTAGAAGATTATAATGGTCCCGTCTGACCTTAAAGTCTATGAATCTATGAGTCTATACCCTACCCAGCTTTCTACACATCCAAGCAGCACCTCCCTCATCTACACTGCTAGTTTTAGTAATGTGGTGGTCCGCTACCAGAGCCTGCCATCTCCACCCTGCCAGAGCCTTTCCTTGCCGCAGGGACAGGCTCCAGCAGCTATGCAGACATAGCCTTTGAAAGAAAACTGACTGCTCACAGCTCCCCCTTCAGGCTCAGAGCTTGTCTGCAAGAGAAAGCGTTTCCAATACAATATTGTATGTTTTTCTGCTATAACTATCCCGAAACTACACCTCCACCACTTTGTTTATGCTGGTTTAAGCAACTTCTCATGTGAATAACTGCATCCACACCGTTCTGCACTGCTTCTGAAATAGCCAATCAGATATCCCATGGTGTAATGTTCTAGCACTAGACTCTATGCATTCTGGGATTTTTCTTGCAGCGTATTGTGAGATACCAACCAGAACCTACAGGAATTCTGGCACTCAAACTCCCATGATTCCTTTCTTAGTACCCCATATTTCATCTGGTCTTAGTAGGCCAGCACCCTTTTCAAACTTGTCAGACAGCATGTAGGAAGCACTGCTGAGCACTGCAATCCTGACAGGCATGCTGGATGCAACAGGATGCTCCCAATGTATTGGCGGTCATGCAGCCAGATGGCTTTGAATGAGCTGGGAGACAGCCATTGCATAACATTGCGCAGATATTGCTGGAGGAGAAGAAACCGAGTAGTTACTTCTGCATGACATTGTCCTAGAGCAGCTTCACTCCACCTTTGTGTTTGGCCACCCAGCACCAACTGGTGGGACAGGACATTGCTACAGAACTGGAATGACCACCAATGGGGCAGAACTTGAGGATTTGGAATGCTATTGTCCTTGAGATCTGGGCAGAGCTCACGCCAGAGCTGAGGCCGCAGAACACCAACGTGCCAGTTCCCATCAGTATGGAGAAGTGTGTGGCCATCATTCTCTGGATGTTAACACACACGCACAAACACATACACACACACCCCAATTGCTATTGATCAGTAGGCTAAACAGTTTTGAGTTGGTAGATCAACTCCTGGGGCTGCTGTCACGGAGGTTTGCACTGGTGCTAAGAGGGTGCTGCCGCCTTAGTTACAAAGCTGAGAAATGCACAGGAGTTGATGGATTTATAGGATTAGGGTTCCCAGATTATGTAGGGGCTATTGATAGGACCCACATGCCTGTAATTTCCTACCCCCTCAAAAAAGACCAAATACACCACATCAGGCCTCGGCATTCACCAACAGAAAGGGGTATTTCTCTAATGGTGCAGACAGACTGATCACCATGACAGCTCGATGGCTAGTTGGCAGTCGACATCAAGCAGAGTGCTCCAGGGGGTCAGTCCTGGGGCTGGTTTTGTTATAGACTCCGACTTTAAGGTCAGAAGGGACCATTATGATCATCTAGTCTGACCTCCTGCACAACGCAGACCACAGAATCTCACCCACCCACTCCTGTAACAAACCCCTGACCTATGTCTGAGTTACTGAAGTCCTCAAATCGTGGTTTAAAGACCTCAAGGTGCAGAGAATCCTCCAGCAAGTGACCCGTGCCCCACACTGCAGAGGAAGGTGAAAAACCCCCAGGGCCTCTGCCAATCTGCCCTGGAGGAAAATTCCTTCCCGACCCCAAATATGGCGATCAGCTGAACCCCGAGCATGTGGGCAAGACTCACCAGCCAGCATCCAGGAAAGAATTCTCTGTAGTAACTCAGATCCCACCCCATCTAACATCCCATCACGGACCATTGGGCAGATTTACCTGCCAATAATCAAAGATCAATTAATTGCCAAAATTAAGCTATTCCATCATATCATCCCCTCCATAAACTTATCAAGCTTAGTCTTGAAGCCAGATATGTCTTTTGCCCCCACTGCTCCCCTTGGAAGGCTGTTCCAGAACTTCACTCCTCTGATGGTTAGAAACCTTCGTCTAATTTCAAGTCTAAACTTCCTAATATCCAGTTTATATCCATTTGTTCTTGTGTCCACATTGGTACTGAGCTTAAATAATTCTTCTCCCTCCCTGATATTTATCCCTCTGATATATTTATAAAGAGCAATCATATCTCCCCTCAGCCTTCTTTTGGTTAGGCTAAACAAGCCAAGCTCTTTGAGTCTCCTTTCATAAGACAGGTTTTCCATTCCTCGGATCATCCTAGTAGCCCTTCTCTGCACCTGTTCCAGTTTGAATTCATCCTTCTTAAACAAGAGAGACCAGAACTGTACACAGTATTCCAGAGGAGGTCTCACCAGTGCCTTGTATAACGGTACTAACACCTCCTTATCTTTACTAGAAATACCTCACCTGATGCATCCCAAGACCGCATTAGCTTTTTTAACGGCCATATCACATTGGCGGCTCAGTCATCCTGTGATCAACCAATACTCCGAGGTCCTTCTCCCCCTCTGTTACTTCCAACTGATGTGTTCCCAATTTATAACCAAAATTCTTGTTATTAATCCCTAAATGCATGACCTTGCACTTTTCACTATTAAATTTCATCCTATTACTATTACTCCAGTTTACAAGGTCATGATCTGGATGATGGGATGGATTGCACCCTCAGCAAGTTCACAGATGACACTAAACTGGGGGGGAGAGGTAGATACACAGGAGGGTAGGGATAGGGTCCAGAGTGACCTAGACAAATTGGAGGATTGAGCCAAAAGAAATTTGATGAGGTTCAACAAGGACAAGGGCAGAGTCCTGCACTCAGGATGGAAGAATCCCATGCACCGCTACAGGCTGGGGACCGACTGGCTAAGCAGCAGTTATGCAGAAAAGGACCTAGGGATTACTGTGGATGAGAAGCTGGATATGAGTCAGCAGTGTGCCCTTGTTACCAAGAAGGCTAATGGCATATTGGTCTGCATTTAGTAGGAGCATTGCCAGCAGATCGAGGGAAGTGATTATTCTCCTCTATTCGGCACTGGTGAGGCCACATTGGGAGTAATGCATCCAGTTTTGGGTCCCTCACTACAGAAAGGATGTGGACAAATTGGAGAGCCCAGCAGAGGGCAACAAAAATTATTAAGGGGCTGGGGCACATGACTTATGAGAAGAGGCTGAGGGAACTGGGGTTATTTAGTCTGCAGAAGAGTGAGGGGGGATTTGATAGCAGCCTTCAACTACCTGAAGTGGGGTTCCAAAGGGGATGGAGCTCGGCTGTTCTCAATGGAGACAGATGACAGAACAAGCAGCAATGGTCTCAAGTTGCAGTGGAGGAGGTCTAGGTTGGATATTAGGAAATCTAGGAGGGTGGTGAAGCACTGGAATGGGTTACCTAGAGAGGTAGTCGAATCTCCTTCCTTAGAGGTTTTTAAGGCCCAGCTTGACAAAGCCCTTGCTGGGATGATTTAGTTGGGGTTGGATTAAATGACCTCCTGAGGTCTATTCCAACCCTAATCTTCTATGATTCTATGAACTTCACCAAAAATAAAGTGGGGTGGTCTGGAAAGGTCCATGGTACCAGGATCTTTATGAAAAATGGAACTTTGCTTCCATGATCACCAATGGACATTGGTGGTGACAAAGATGTGCTTCCTCCAATCATTGTGGCAGACCCTGCTTACCCTCTGCTCCCCTGGCTGATAAAGATTTTTAGTGGACACTTTGCTAGGAGAAAGGAGCTGTTTGACTCTCCCCTGAGCAGCTGCAGAATGACAATGGAGAGTGCATTTGGAAGACTGAAGGGAAGATGGAGGTGCCTGATATCAAGGGCAGAGGGCGTCCGAGAAATACCTGCCTTGTCTTATAAGTGCTATGATTTGCACAACCTCTGTGAGAGCCTCCGTGAGGACAGGGGAGCAGAAGGACTTGTGGAATTTTGTGAAAGCCAGAGAAGCTGCCTCTGCAAAATCCCCTAACTAGTCAGAGAAGTGCTGTACTCCCACTCTGAGACCAGGGTGTAGGGGAGGGAAATGAATGTAATGTAACCAAGGACATTAACATGCTTTGTGTAATGATGGTAGTAGGAGTGGATGTTCTTAGGTAGAGCAGGACCTCCTCAAATTTCTTTTCAGCCAAGTTGTAATAAAAACCCTGTATTGACATTGCAAAAGTTAAAACCAATAGAAAAGGGGCAGACCTGCCCAAAGTGCTGAGAATACATCTTTGCACCAATAGGGGCACAAACACACATACATGGCCTTATACTGCTCTCCTTTCCTCGGGGGGGGGGGGGGTCGAGGGGTGTGGAATGGCATGTCCCTTGGAGTTCAGGGAGAGGGGAGTCCCAGTGTCCTTGACAGGCTGCAGAGAGCAATAATGTTCTCTAGTAGGTTGGTCTGGTCTGTATCACATTTGGCGTGTTTTCATGAATGTCCCTTGGTCCAGCCATGCAGTTCTTTGCTTCCTGACCTCCTCTCCTTCTGAGCCAGGAACATGAAAGCTTCCCTCCACTCTTGTCTTGCTGGTATGCAGAAACTAGGCAGGCACATGTCCTCTCTCTCTCCCCCCCCTTGGACTTTTGCCAGGCATTCAGAGATTGAGAACACTCCTCTCTACCAGGGCTGTGGTGTGTCAGGTGCCAGGAGAACAAACAATACAAGTTGTTGTCCCAGTATTGTTTCCATGCCAACAGTGATAAAACGTCACTCCCCTGCACCCCAATTTTGGAATTCCCTTCCCTATGCTCTTCCCAGTCTGGGACATGCTTAGAGATGGTATGAGGTTTTCCACCTTATTTTCCCCCTTCCCCAGGACCTCTGTACCATTGCTAAGTAGGGAGAGAGCAGCAGGTTGGTAATTGCATGGGTACCTCTGCAGGCTATTCTTACATTGGATTATGTTACTCTGAGGCATGTCCCCAAGAGTCGGAGAAGGATGCTGTTTGTTGTTTAAAAACCAAACAAAAACAAATGGACAAACCAGGAAGCTGCTGCTTCATCTTGTGTAGAAATGGAAGGAAACCACTGCCTATATAGGAAGCCCGAAAAAGGCCACATTATCTAATTAATTATATGCATTACCATACCACCTAGGAGCCTTAGCCCCAGCCAGGACCCCATTGTGCAAGGCACTGTACAAACAGGGGAAAATTCAGTACATTTGCCGTAAATTCTCATTTATACCTGCTGATTAGCACCAAGACTTCTGCAATGATTGCTCTGAACCCATTTGGCTACAAAGGGACTAACAGTGCTGTGCATTGTCACAAACAAAGGAAGATGGTCATGTCCTTATCTAGTCACAAATGCCACATCTCTGCTTATGAAACATCTCATTTGGGCAATTCCGAAATACCTAGATAGCCATATCTAACCAATTTAGATCATCCCAGTGTATGTTTGAAGACGCCAGGTAGCTAAAAGTTCAGAGCAATGATCAAACTGTGATGCAGAGTATGTTTTCTATTGCTATTTCTCTTTCTAAAAATAGCCAGCCGTGCTTTTTTTAATTATTATTATTATTATTATTATTAAATAAAACCCACTGCAGTTCTGCCATCTGGAGTAGGGGAGGATCTGCTGGGAGGGAGAGGGAGGCTCAAGCAGCACAGGAAGGGGAGTCGGGGCCAGCACAGTTGTTCCATGGTTAGTGGAGTCAATATTTCAGGGAAATGATCTTTGTGCATAAACTTGTCAGTGCAGACACTGTTCTGAATCATTAGCAGGCGAGTGACAAAAGCCCAATGAGCAGAGAACCAGGGCCACGTTTCCATCCTCTCACATCTCAATATGCTGCCCTGGCAACAGGTGATGAGGAATCACCTCCAAAGGTGGAGGAGGAGAAGCCATGTACCCTCAAGGCTGGGAAGATCACAGACATCACTCCCACGAGGAAACATAGGGTAGTGGTGGTTGGAGACTCTCTTCTGAGGGGGACAGAGGCACCTATCGGTCACCCTGACATGGCATCCCGGAAGGTATGCTTCCTGCCAGGGGCCTGTATCAGAGACATTGCAGAGGGACTGTCAATGATCTGGCCCTCTGACTACTACCCCACGCTACTCATCCATGTGGGCACTAATGATACTGAGAGGTGTGACCCTCAGCAGATCAGAAGTGACTACAGGGCTCTGGGAGTACAGGTGAAGGAGTTCGGAGCGCAGGTGGTCTTCTCTTCTATCCTTCCGGTCAAGGGTAGGGGCCCAGGCAGAGACAGAGTCATCCTGGAGGTGAATGCCTATCTGTGAAGATGGTGTCTCCAGGAGGGCTTCAGCTTCCTTAACCATGGGATGCTGTTATGGGGAGATATGGGGTCCACCTATCGAGGAAGGGGAAAGAGCATATTTGGATACAGACTTGCTAACCTCGTGAGGAGGGCTTTAAACTAGGTTCGAAGGGGGCAGGTGACCAAAGCCCACTGCTAAGTCCAGAACATGGAGACCTGGGAGAAGGTTTGCAATTTGGGGGGGAGCATGGGCTGTTATAGCAGGGATAAAGGAGAGAAGACAGAACTCGGGGGGAAATCAAATCAGTATCTTAGATGTCTGTATACTAATGCAAGAAGTATGGGGGAATAAGCAGGAAGAACACAAAATGCCAATAAATAAACACAACTATGACATAGTTGGCATGACAGAGACTTGGTGGGATAATTCACTTGGCTGGGATATTGGGATAGAAGGCTACAGTTCGCTCAGGAAGGACAGCCAGGGAAAAGAGGGAGGAGGTGTTGCCTTAGATATTAAAAACGTATACACGGACTGAGGTTGAGATGGAAATAGGAGACAGATTTGTTGAAACTCTCTGGGTAAAGATAAAAGGGGTAAAAAACAAGGGTGATGTCATGGTAGGGGTCTACTACAGACCACCTAACCAGGAAGAAGAGGTGGGGAGGCTTTTTTTTTTTTTTTTTTTTTTAAAAACAACTAACAAAATCATCCAAAGCGCAAGACTTGGTGGTGATGGGGGACTTCAACTCCCCAGATATCTGTTGGGAAAATAATAACAGGGCACAGATTCTCCAACAAGTTCTTGGATTGTATTGGAGACAATTTTTTATTTTAGAAGGTGAAGAAAGCTACTGGGGGGAGGCTGTTCTAGATCTGGTTTTGACAAATAGGGAGGAACTGGTTGAGAATTTGAAAGTGGAAAGCAGCTTGGGAGAAAGTGATCATGAAATGGTCGAGTTCATGATTCTAAGGAATGGTAGGAGGGAGAACCGCACAATAAAGTCAATGGATTTCAAGGCGGCAGACGTTAGCAAACTCAGGGAGTTGGTAGATCAGATCCCATGGGAAGCAAGTCTAAGGGGAAAAACCAATAGAAGTCAGTTGGCAGTTTTTCAGAGAGACATTATTAAGGGCACAAGAGCAAACTATCCCACTGCGTAGGAAAGATAGGAAGTATGGCAAGAGACCACCCTGGCTTAACCAGGAGATCTTCAATGATCTAAAACTCAAAAAAGAGTCCTACAGAAAGTGGAAACTAGGTCAAATTACAAAGAATGAATATAAACAAATAACACAAGTATGTAAGGACAAAATTGGAAAGGCCAAGGCACAAAACAAGATCAAACTAGCTAGAGACATAAAAGGTAACGAGAAAACATCCTACGAATACATTAGAAGCAAGAGGAAGACCAAGGACAGGGTAGGACTGTTACTCAATGAAGGGGGAAAAACAGTAACAGAAAACATGGAAATGGCAGAGGTGCTTAAAGACTTCTTTGTTTCAGTTTTCACCAAGAAGGTCGGCGGCGATTGGACGTCTAACATAGTGAATGCCGGTGAAAATGAGGTAGGATCAGAAGAGGCTAAAATAGGGAAAGAACAAGTTAAAAATTACTTGGACAAATTAGATGTCTTCACGTCACCAGCACCTGATGAAATGCATCCTAGAATACTCAAGGAGCTGACCGAGGAGATATCTGAGCCTTTGGCAATTATCTTTGAAAAGTCATGGAGGACGGGAGAGATTCCAAAAGACTGGAAAAAGGGAAAAATCTAGTGCCCATCTACAAAAAAGGTAATAAATCCAACCCAGGGAATTACAGACCCGTCAGCCTAACTTCTGTACCCAGAAAGATAATGGAGCAAATACTTAAGCAATCAATTTGCCAACATCTAGAAGCTAATAAAGTGATAAGAACAAAATCATGTCAAACCAACCTGATAGCTTTCTTTGACGGGTAACAAGCCTTGTGGATGGGGGGAAGTGGTAGACAAAGTTACTTAAATCCTCCTAGACAGTCAGTGCCCAGTTGATTGTAACGCAACACGAAATACTTACTGGTTGAGGTTCCCTTCACAGTAGTGTGCGGCTGGCTCTCCACCTGGGTCTCAGGGACCATCGCTGGGAGGGTCTCTGGCTCAGGTGTGCTGAAAATATCGTAACTCTGGGGAAATTTCTTCACAGGGTCTGTGGTCGGTTCTAAACAGCCACAATATAGCAGGATTCTGCAGTGACCTCCTGGCAAAAATCCAATCCAGCTCTGAGTATGCATGTGTAGCGGGAGCATAACTGATGGGCTTGGTTTTGGTCCCTATTTTTTTCATAGTTCTGCTTGAGCTTTGGTTTCAGTGGGCATGGGGGTGCGTCCCAGGAGTGCCCCTTTTCCCCACATGTGTTCCAATAGCCACTTGTAGATATTCACACCCTGGTAAGGGCTGTTAAGATGGGAGTTGACATGCTCCTCTCCCCAGAGAGCAAAGACACCCAGGACCTCCAGATAGGAGCACACAGAAGTACAGGCATGGCTGCTGTAATGGATTCCAGGTATGTGAACTTACCAAAGGGTAGAATCACAAAGGGGCATACCTGGCCATATACCAGCATTTAAAGAGAGACACACAAGGTAGGTAAGGTAATATCTTTTATTGGCCCAACTCCTGTTGGTGGAAAGTACAAACTTCAGAACCTAAAAGTCTGTACCTTCAACCAAACACCAACAGAAGTTGGTCCAATAAAAGATATGACCTTACCTATCTTGTATCTCTCATTTCTTGAGATCAATGTGGCTTCAACACCACGGCAAACAGCATTTAAATAGGAAGGTGACATCCAGACAAGAGACCCCGGAGCAGTGGAGGGCACACAGGTAAACAGACAGGCCAGTCTAGGTATCAGTAGTAGAGTGGGATAGCAGTAAGAGGACTGCTTGAAGCGATGTAGTTAATTCTAAATGGGGATGCATCCACATGAACCACATAGCAGAATATATACTCATTCCACACTAATGTTATGCTGCTTGCAAAGAGGATGAAAGCAGGATAAGACAAGAGATAAAATCAAAAAAGAACTTGTATGGACACAAGGCAGTTGATGTCAGGGGGGAAAAAAGCTGTCCTCAGAATCTGGAAATTGGTGGGGGTTCCCCCACCCTGAAACATGTATTTCCTGACTGAGCCACGACTAGAGGGATGCATCAGAGTTCTCTTCCATGCACTCAACCAAGCCCAGGGAGCACTGACAGATTCCTGCACTACCATTAATCCCCTCAGCACTTTTACAAAGTAAGTTACACACATTAAATCAAACATGTTAAAAAAGTTCCAGACAGAAGTGAGTCTAAGGAGGGCCATCCTCAAAGGGCCTCTCCCACCCTAAAGCACATGAGCGAGCCCATAATCCAGCTGTCCCCTGCAGGGTACCAACCCCACCCGCAAAGCAGAATCATGGCAGGATCAAATCTGAGCTCTGGCAAACCCAGGGGAGAAGCCAGGTCCAGAGCCACTCAGAACTTCCTGCCTCAGAGGATCACAGCTGCCATGTCATTACACAGGGAGAGAGGGGAGGTCTTGCTGGGAAGCCAAAGGCAAACACATTAAAACATCTCTTGGGAGACGGCTGACAGCCAATTACACCTGTGCTGTGCTCTTAGCGAGCGGCTTGCCTCATTCTGCCCGAACTGCAGTTTCGGAATGGTGTGAGGAGGAAGCCCCCCATGTAGTGCATACTGCTCTCATCCAAGCAGGAAGTGGGAAAGGCCAGGAGTAGTGGAGTGAGGGCTCTGCATCAGGAAGAGAAGGATGCAACTTTCTTGCCAAGTGCAGATAATGAAATAACGTCATCGTGACAAAAGCTGCAACCTACATCGGCTGAGGATCCTGTCAGGCTAAGCACCTTTGACACAAACAGTTGGGGAAACCCATCACATGGAGGGGCTGCGACAACCTCCATCTTTCTCCCAGTTACTCCCCCCCGCGGATTCCTACAGACAGCCTGGATTCCGGAGAACAGAACACTATGGAACACACAAGGTGCCTGGTGAACAGTTTCGGCGAGTTTGGTCCAGTTCTGCCATTTAACCAGGATGTGTGCTTGCTGGCTCTATGCAAGGGCATCACAGAAAGGACAGTGCCTGAAAGCAACAGAATGGGAGTGACGCAAGCAAAGGGACCCATCTCCAGAAGCCAAAGTCCCAGAGCCAGGGGGGCAGAGAAGGAACCAAATGAGAATAGGTTCTAAAGTAACTAAGAGAAAACTGCCTGAACCCGCTAAAATAAATAAATAAATAATACAGGGCTATTTGCTAAGGAGGGAGAAGTGTCTGACACCCAGCTACAGCCAGGAATGGAGCAATGCAGGCCAAATGTGTCACATCACCAAGACTTGGGGGACTTCAGTATGACTGCTACTTAAAACATCAAAGAGCCATTTCAGTGCTACCCTGTCCTCCCCCCATTTGTTTTCCCCACTGGTTATATGCTTAGATCAGCTGTCCCTAAAAACTCCTGTTGCCCCTTACTCATCTGTGTCCCCACAGCAGCGGCTGCAGCTCAGGGGGATGAAGGGGGGGGGAGAAAGAAGAGGAGGAACAGGGGTAAAGTGGCCAAGGCTCCCGGCCACAACCAGGGGCCGAAGCTGGAGATGGGGGCAGGAGTGGGAGTGGAGCCGCAGCCAGGCAGCGCCCAGGTCCGGCTCCACTCCCTGCTTTGCCCCCAGCATTGGTCCCAGGCCAATAGAGCCACGACCAGAAGCAGAACTGCACCAAGGCCAGAATTGGGGATGCAGCTGGGGGAAGGACCAGAGCAGAGCAGGGAGGGCTTAGTGGTGCTCCCTCCCTGCCTCTGGGCAGCGTTGCCTGGGCTCCACTGCACCCCCCAGACATTCCTCCATACCCCCCTAGAGGGTGCACCCCACACTTTGGGGACCCTCTGGCTTAGACTGTAAGCTTTTGGGGCAGAGGCCTGTTATTTCCTGCACACATAGTGCCCAGCCCAATGAGGATTCAGTTCCTGATTGGCACCTCTGGACACACACACCCACTTCAAAGACATGAACAATGTGGGGTGACATTTTACACACGAACATGATCACGGGAACAAGGACAAGTGATCTAGGCTGGTAAATGGAGGCACCTAGATGCTGCTTTGGATTGTGTGGGCAAGTAATGCTCCCCCACCCCCTCTTGTGAGCAGACAATGTAGTGGAGTGTAGAAGAACAAGGATCCTGCTGTCCAAGCCCAACAAAGCCCTGGATAAGAACAGGAGGGGGTGTTAGATGCCATCATATAATTAACTGCAGAAAGAACCCTGCTGGGGTTTGGCTCTGGAGGGTTGCCCAACAGGACAGGAATGTGTTGTGGGTTTTTTTTGAAGTAAGTCTGTCTCCATACTAGATTTTAAGTAAGTGTCACTGCCCAGGGTGGGGGGCGAGTGATATCAAGATTGCCCTCAGAGAAGGCATTTTCAGAGAGACAAGAGGCACTGAACCAGGAGCTCTGCCACAAGCCTCCAGCAGATCCACACGCCACTCACCTAAACGCCCCTTGCCTCAGTTTTCCCTTCAAATAGGGATAGCAATTGTATTTCCCTCCTTTGGCTTGACTGTTTAGACTACGAGCTCTCTGGGACAGGGGCTGTCTCTATTTGTACAGAGGGTAAGTGTAGCTGTATTGACTCAGGATATTAGAAAGACCAGGTGGGTGAATGAATCTTTTATTGCAGTGGTTCTCAGCCTTTCCAGACTACTGTACCCATATGAGGAGTCTGATTTGTCCTGTATACCCAAAGTGTCACCTCACTTAAAAACTACTCACTTACAATCTCAGACACAAACACAAAAGTGGCACAGCACACTATTACTGAACAATGGATGATTCTCATTTTTACCACACAATTATACAATACATTGTATGGAATATAAACACTGTACTTACATTTCAGCACATAGAACAGTATAAACAAGATATTGTTAGTATGAAATGTTAGTTTGTACTGACTTTGCTAGTGTTTTATGTAGCCTGTTGTAAAACTAGGCAGATCTCTAGATGAGTTGATGTACCCCTTGGAAGACCTCTCTGGACTCCTGGTTAAGAACCACTGTTTTATTAGATGAACGTGTGCTGGCGGGAGAGACAAGCTTTCAAGCTCCGCAGAGCTCTTCCTCGGTTGGGGAAAAGGACTCCGAGCGCTTGTCTAAACCGCACAGCTTTTAGCAACAAGGCTGTGTCAGTGTGTGTAAACGCTCTTTGTTGGCACTTTCGCCGACAAAAATACTTCCCGCCCCACGAGCAGGGTTAGCTTTGTCGGCAGCAGAGTGCCACTTGCCTTGGCAAAACTTGTGCGTGTGGGAGGGAGCTTTTCTAAGTCCCTGTGAAAGATAAGAGTGTTGTGTTTCAGAGCAGTCTGTATCCGCGAAAAGAACAGGAGCCCTTGTGGCACCGTAGAGGCCAACAGCTGTATTGGAGCAGACGCTTTCGCGGGCTACAGCCCGCTTCCTCAGGCACATCCCATGCGAAGGTTTGTGCACAGTTCCGCGGTGTAGACACACGCAGCGTGTCAGCGCTCAGGACGGGCGGAACAGCTGTTTAGTGCGAGCCGTTAGCACACCCCCTGCGGGGCCAGGCCAGGGGAAGGGGCTGGTCACACCCCTAGTCAGGGCGGGGAGGCAGCGGGGAAGGGGGGCGAGAGCGCCCCAGGGGTGGGGTCGGCTCAGCCCAGCACGGTCAGTGTCGAGCCCCGAGGCGCAGGCCCACGCGCCGGGCCGGGGAACACGGCGGAGCCGCCCCCAGCGGGGACACGGGCGGGCGGGCGCCGAGTTCCCGCGCGAGGCCGCGCTCGGGGGCAGCACCGGCTGGTCCGTCCCGCCCCCGGGCCCGCGTGCGGGGAGCGGCCTAGGCGGCCCCGCGGGTATTGAAAGGGGGTGGCCGCCCCGCCCCACAGACCCCCCCAGCAGCCACCGCCCCCCCCGCGGGTATTGAAAGGGGGTGAAGAGTCTCTCCCCCCCCCCCCGCCCCACAGACCCCCCCCCAGCAGCCACCGCCCCTCCCGCCAGCATTGAAAGAGGGGGGGAGAAGAGTCCCCCCCCGGGCCCCACAGATCCCCCGCGGCAGGCCGGGGGGGGCGGAGTTGACCGGACCGGACCCAGGACCGCCCGCCCCCGGCCTCTCACCTACCTGCCGCCCCGCCGCGCAGCGGCCCCTCGGCTGCCCGCCGCCATCTCATACCTGCCGCTCCGCCTCCCCATTGGCCTTCCGGACCCCAGCCCCTGCAAAGCGATTGGCTGGAGCGAGCGCCGTCCCGGGGCGGGGCCGCCCAAGGGCGGGGCCGCCATTGGCCTGTTCGAATAATCAACAGACGACCCGCGCGCTGGCCGGGCGGGGCCGCCGGGTGCGCAAAGGATCCTGGGGGTTGTAGTTTTCCTGGGTGGGAGGGGGTCAGGAGGCCCCGCCCCCCAGGCTGAGGACACGCCCCGTGTGTGGGGGTGGAGCAGCCCTGCGTGAGGAGGGGGTGGGGGAAGGCAGCAGTGAGGGGAAGGGGGTAGGGGTTGCACAGCTTCCCAGGCTGAGGCAGTGGGGACGTGCCAGCCCCTCTGTGTGGCCAGGGGCAGGGGGGTACCTCAGGTCCCCACCCCTCAGCACAGGGGCAGGCCAGGGCCCCTCCAAAGGGTGTCGGGGTCCTCATCTCCATTGCACAGCCAGGGGCCGGGTGCAGGGGGAAGGGGTTGCCCAAACCACAGGGGGGACCAGTCCCAGTCAGAGCCAGATCTCAGATGCCGCTGGTACCCCCAGCCTCCGGGGGAGCCAAACCCCTCCCCCCCTTCGTTATCCTGGGGCCACCCAGATAACTGCAGAGCGGTTCCACTGACGTCAAGGCAGTTATTCCAGATTTACACGGGTGTAACGGAGCCCAGCATGGCCTGACTTCATTCCCAGTTCACTTAGTAGCTGAAAGGAGAGTCTGGCTGGGGAGGATAACGACTACCCGAGTAAAACCAGGGGATCAGCAGTAAGAGGAGAAGTCACTGTGGGACCCATTCTCCCAGCCTATGTTAAACTGTGGTCCACGAGCTCCATTCAGGGGGTCTGCGGATAGTTCCCTCTAAGGTGCCGTGATGAACTGGGACTGTTCTTAATGTGGTCTTTGAATGCTGAGTGGGGAGGTTGGCTAGGACGGTCTGCACTGGGGGATGGGAGACTGGCCTTGAGGGAGAATACCTGAGCGTGTAACATGAGAACCCAGGAAGGGATTAGAGGCCAGGTGACACGTTGGCCCAGGAAACTGAACAAAGGCTGTGGAGAGAGTTTTCAGGATCTGGCTGGTAATGGAAGGAGCCCAGACAGGGCTCTGCCTCCCCCAATGGGGCTGTGGTGCCCCTGGGACCCCAAGATGGACCTAACTGGGAACTGGGATTGTTTAGTCTCCAGAAGAGAAGAATGAGGGGGGATTTGATAGCTGCTTTCAACTACCTGAAGGGGGGTTCCAAAGAGTATGGAGCTCGGCTGTTCTCAGTGGTGGCAGATGACAGAACAAGGAGCAATGGTCTCAAGTTGCAGTGGGGGAGGTTTAGGTTGGATATTAGGAAACACTATTTCACTAGGAGGGTGGTGAAGCACTGGAATGGGTTCCCTAGGGAGGTGGTGGAATCTCCTTCCTTGGAGGTTTTTAAAGCCCGGCTTGACAAAGCCCTGGCTGGGATGATTTAGTTGGGAATTGCTCCTGCTTTGAGCAGGGGGTTGGACTAGATACCTCCTGAGGTCCCTTCCAACCCTGATATTCTATGATTCTATGATTCTAGCCGGGGGGGGGGGGGGGGGGGTCCTGTTGTCTGTGCCTGCAAGACCTGTCTTGGACTGTATTCCTGTCTTCTAAATAAACCTGCTTTACTGACTGGCTGAGAGTCATGGTGAATCGCAGGAAGGGGGGTACAGGGCCTTGTGTCCCCCCACACTCCGTGACAGGTACGCACCTGGGCGGGCGCACACAAGGGAATAAGGGGCCACCCACGTAATGAGTGGAGCCCTACAGGCATGGCTAATTAGGTGCCTGGACCCTGGAGAAGATACACATTTAAGGTGAGGTGGTGGCCTTGGGGGAATAGGGGGTAGGGGGCAGTGGGGTGAGAAGAGGGGGTGGGGGAAATTTGGGACATGCAGGGCTCCAGCAGCCAGAGAAAGAGGCGACTTTGCCCAGCCTCAGCTCTGTGGCTGCTGTGGTGGGGGAGAAACCCCGCTCCTTGTCAGCCCCAGCTCAGGAGCTGCCACTGTGGGGGAGAGCTGGAGAAACCCCCCCTCTGGGGCTGCTATGGTGGGGGAGAGAGGGCACATCCATCCCATTAGAAAGGTAAGACTGTGAGCTTTTATTTTTAGGACAAATTTTTTTTTAATTATTATTACTGTTTTTATATAGCGCTTTCATCCAAAGCATTTTACAACAGTTAGCTAACGGTACAAACAACATTTGGAAAGATCATTAAGTGGTCCGCCGAGACCCTCAGCAATTTTCAAGTGGTCCGCGGAAAAAAAGTTTGAGAACCACTGGCCTATGTGATGTAGGGGAGAGCAGAGAGGGAGCTGGCCTGCCATGGTGGCTTGGTTCCCCTGCTGAGGAAACTGGGCCCTTCACTCCGGGGTTCCCTTAGCTCATGTTGGTTACCTCCATGACTTGCCCAGCCAGAATCCACTCCCTCCCAACCTGCACAGCTCCAGTGCAGGAGAAAGGGAGGAACATGCCACCGAGACAACACACATACAAACGTACACCTATGCAGGCAGAGGTCTGCATGTGGAGAGACCCCACTATGCAGTTTTCAGTATGCAATGGCTTGCAACATTTAAGGACTGATTTTCAGAGGTGCTGTGCACCCATATCACCAGTTGGATTCGGTGATCCATAAACCTCACCACCTTTGCAAACTGGGCTCCTAGACCCTGACAGAACATGAGCAATAAACAACACTGGAGGTGTAGGAAGAACAAATTCATGCCAAAAACCTGTTTTTGTCTTTGACAGAATGGACAATCTTTGGACAAAGAACGCAGCAGGTGTCATGTTTCTGGCCTTAATAAAGCACCTGATATGGTGATTCACAAAATCATATTAAAATAAATAATTCCAGCTGTCTTGGATAGGAGCATGGTCACATAGACTAGAAACTGATCGACAAATAGCTAACAATAATAGAGCCATAAAATGACCGTGGCAATGGACTGACTTGGAGGTGGGTCTAGTGAGGTGCCTCGTGGCGGGGTGGTAGGTCTCATCTTATCTTATTTATTAAATGAGCGGAAAAAGGGAGCAAGTCGTGATAAAATCTCCAGATGATGCAAAACTGAGAGAAGCTGCATCCGCCATGGAGGACAGAGAAATTATACAAAAGGTCACATATGTTAGAAATATTGGCAGGGACTTACAGATGAGATTCAACTTGGATAAATGCAGCTGATGCATTTGGGAAAATAAAACCATCTGGGAAAGAGAAATCTAGCAGTGAATGAGGAGAGTGGGCAGAGAATGAAGCAGCAGTTTGCAATGCATTATGCCAGAAAGAAACGAACCTGATTTTGGGCTGCCGAAGCAGAAGCGTGACATGCAACAAGAAGCTGGTATTCTGATGTACAGCCCTCAAGACAGACAGACACAACTCTTTTATTAGGCCAGATCCTGATTAGATCCTGTGTTTTTTCTCAGTCCTCACTCAGGGAAACCCCCATTGAAGTTTAACCTCTGACCGTAGTAAGCTAAAATATTAAGCAAAAAAAAAAAAGTCACGTGGATATGACCTTGTATTCTGTGCCCGTGGGACTTGCCACAGGATCCATCCCTGCCACAGAACTGTGTTCCTCAGTCTCAGCCTTCATTTCAAAGCATGATGTCTCAAGCTCTCTTCTGGCTGTACAGGTAACGTTGAAAACATGAGCCAGGTGAAGTGCAGCGGTGTTTTGGTCAAGAAGCAGCGGCTCCGAGAAACGCAGGCTGCTCCATCAGCCTCACGCGGGGTGTTAATCCCAAAGACTATTTCAATGTCAATATTTTTAACTATTTCACTGCCGGTCGTTTAGCTAAAGTGCAGTCTCACCATCTCCAGCTGCCTCTTTCCTACCCTCGTGCCGAAAGCCCCAGTGTTTGTGTGTCTCTCAAACGCACATGCGGCTCCCCGGCCCCTCCGATGAGTTACGCGTTCTCACTGCAAACGTCTAACGTGGGGGACAGCATCGAATAAATGTAATATCAGAATCACTCAGAGGACACCGCTGATTGGATTGTGCACCTTCAGATTTAATTTAAAAACTCTATTTTTAATTAAAATTAAGCTCCTGACACATTTCCCACCTGCTGCCTCAGAGCCACGCAGAATCCAGGGACCGCGCTGGAGACTCCAGGCCCAGCTTGCCAGTGTACACCCGGGGTTTTGGCTTCGGGATCCATTCTCTCCTACCTGGAAATACCGGCTCCAGGCTCCAGTGGGAGTTGTGTCTGAGTAAGAACTGGGAGGTAGCAGCGTAAGGAGCTCAGGGTTTGCTCTGGGATTCTGTGCTATTTTGTGGAGTTGACTCCATGTCCCAAAGGATTTTGGGATTCGTATCAGTATCTTGCATCCGTTCTTGGAACAAAGGAAACCTGATCAAACTGAGATTGGGGGACACCCTAACTGGAGAAGGAGGGAGCCCTAGCCTTCCACAAAGTCTGTTCCTTTCTCCTGTTGCAATAGCCCTCCAAAACATTAGCCCGCCCAGCACCAAGAGAATACACAACTAGTTCAAGCAGGTACAAAGCCTACACTGTGCCACACAGACTGAGCCATGCACCACAATAGCGACCGAAGCACCTCACAACAGCAAACACGCCACAAACAACTCAGCAACAGATTTCCACACAAGAGCAACAACTGAACAGCGGAACTGCTAGCTAGTCAGTTGTTACACCAGCAGCAATCTGTGCTGCAGTAAGCCTCCACTTGATCCCCTAGCACCCGGGGGGAGGGGAAAGTGTGCAAGCACGAATGCATGTGCCTCAGGGTATCTCACACGATTGTGCCAGGACATTGTGAATAGTGCACGGCTTTCTCTATTGTGCACAGGCTGGGTTTGCGCTGGGTGAGGTTCACGGGCCCTCTCTCTTCCCACAGGAGAGGAGCTGTAGCTCACTGGGCTGAGAGTCTCTGGAGGATTTGCTTGGCTCCCCTTTGGTGGAATTTAAGGTCCACAAAGATCTTCCAGCCCTGGGCGCTTGCCCTCCCGACCTGACACAGGAGCCTTGCAGTTTCTTGCTGATCCAGGGCAGGAGTGGGGGGAGGCTCTCGCGGCAGGCGTTGCGGAAGGAGGCTGAGGAGATGCAGAAGAGGAGGGGGTCCAGGGCACTGTTGAGGTACCAGAGAGGCAGTGAGAGGTAGGTCTTCAGCCAGGTGTAGAGCACCAGGACGCTGGTGCTCCAGCTGTGAATGTAAAGGTGCATCAGGGATGACGCCGTGTCGGGGAAGTTGCAAAAGAAAAACGCAGCCACCACAGCACCTGCATGGAAGAGAGGAGAGCGATTCATGCCCAGCCGCATGGCACAGGGCTCCTTGCATAATGGGATTCTGCAGCCATGGAATGACCATAGCATTGTCCCTCTTTTAGAACCTGATGCACAATTGCACCCCCAAACTCAGATTTCATTACAAAAATGTCTCTCTCTGCCCTTTTGGTTTAAAAGAAAACTTTCAAAAGGGACCCAACTGTGACCAAGACAGTGACACCTGCCTGAGTCTGCAAAGAGCCTGAAACCACAGCTCTGGAAGAGAAAAATTACACCTTGTTCATCACGATGAACTTCAAAATCACATTTCCACTTGAATATTTTTAACCTGCTCTTGTCACAATTAACACCTCAGCTTGCTATATCAGAGAGATCAGAAAGACGGTTTAATTTCCCTGTTTTTTCAGTATTTCTTTTGTACATGTGACAATGCTTTCTGTATAGCTGGTGTCACTATGTCATGTAGAAACAGGGAAGAGAAAAACATTTTAGAAGTAGGAAAATGGGATGTAAAGCAACAGAAATCAGCCAAGTGCTAATGGACAGAGAGATTACTCTTACAATGTTTTTTATGTTTACTGGATTTCATCTTGAAGGGTTCCTTGAGATTTTAAGCCTCCACATTCAACCATCTCGCTGGGGATTGTTAGAAAAATATAAAGTAAATAAAATAAAAACTAAACAATAATAATCTTGCTTCTGGCCTTGCTTTTAAACAAGCGAAATAAGCAAGCAAGAGTATGTAAGTGAAAGCACAAGGCTGGACCCCCTGCCCTCCACCCGGTAGCCGTGCCTTTCAGTAACAAGAAAAGATAAGGGGCTAATGGAGCAGCAGGAAGGTGTTAAGAGAAGATGCAAAGTCTGCAAAGTGACCATGGCCACAAGTAACCCCACTCCTTACCCCTCCCACCAGGTGCAGAAGAGGTGGTCTTATCACCCCCAGGCTCCCCAGATTGGAACATGACCATGTATTGGAAGGGGTGGTACCAGGTGGGGGCACTACAAGTATAATTCAATTTGCCAAGAAGAGGGAGGCGGAAGAGGGAGCTCTGTCGGCGTGCGGAGCTAGGGGTCAGGAGAAGGAGGGGGTTCTAGTGGCATATAGAATAGTCGTTGGGGGAGGGAAAGAGGAAACTATCGGCATATAGCGATAGCCCGACTGTGTAACGGGCTTTGAAATATGCTTGCTTGTTTAGCCCCAATAAACCCATCCAATTGCCTGCAGACTGGACCCTGGACTGTTATGTTACGTAAGGGGGGCAATGCCATACCAGGCCACCCTGACTTCTGGGCTCCTGCTGGCGGTGGCGCTGCCTTCAGATCTGGGATCCCGGCCAGCAGCAGCCACGGCTCTCCCGCCGCCCAGCTCTGAAGGCAGCACCACCGCCAGCAGCAGCCACAGCTCTCCAGCCGCCCAGCTCTGAAGGCAGCACCACCGCCAGCAGCAGCCACAGCTCTCCAGCCGCCCAGCTCTGAAGGCAGCACCACCGCCAGCAGCAGCACGGAAGTAAGGGTGGTAGAACCGCAACCCCCCTGCAATAACCTTGCGACCCCCCCCCCACAGCTCCTTTTTGGATCAGGACCTCTACGATTACAACACCGTGACATTTCAGATGTAAATAGCTGAAATGATGAAATGTATGATTTTTTATCTCCTAGGACCGTGAATTTGGTGGGGCCCTAGATATAGTGTACTTCGACTTTCAGAAAACCTTTGGCAAGGTCCCTCACCAACGGCTCTTAAGCAAAGTAAGGAGTCATGGGATAAGTGGGATGGTCCTCTCACGGATCAGTGACTGGTTAAAAGATAGGAAACAAAGGCTAGGAATAAATGGTCAGTTTTCACAATGGAAAAATGCGGGGAAAGGAGTCCCCAAGGATCTGTTCAGGGACCAGAGCTGTTCCACCTGTTCATAAATGATCTGGAAAAGGGGGTGAACAGTGAGGTGACAAAATTTGCAGATGATACTAAGTGCTGGTCCACACTAACCCCCCACTTCGAACTAAGATACGCAACTTTAGCTACATTATTCACGTAGCTGAAGTCGAACTATCTTAGTTCGAACTTACCGCGGGTCCACACGCGGCAGGCAGGCTCCCCCCTCGACTCTGCGTACTCCTCTCCTGGAGCAGGAGTACTGGCGTCGACGGCGAGCACTTCCGGGATCGATTTATCGCGTCTAGACAAGATGCGATAAATCGATCCCAGAAGATCGATTGCTTACCGCCGGACCGGAGGTAAGTATAGATGTACCCAAAATTACTCATATAGTTAAGTCCTAAACTGACTGCGAAGAGCTACAAAAGGATCTCACAAAACTGGCTGACTGGGCAACAAAACAGTAGATGAAATTCAGTGTTGATAAATGCAAAGTGATACACATCGGAAAACATAATCCCAACTATACATTCAACATGATGGGGTCTAAATTAGCTTGTGGCACCTTAGAGACTAACAAATTTATTAGAGCATAAGCTTTCGTGGGCTACAGCCCACTTCTTAGCTATGCATATAGAATGGAACATATGCATCCGAAGAAGTGGGCTGTAGCCCACGAAAGCTTATGCTCTAATAAATGTGTTAGTCTCTAAGGTGCCACAAGTACTCCTGTTCTTTTTGCGGATACAGACTAACACGGCTGCTACTCTGAAATTTAAATTAACTGTTACCACTCAAGAAAGAGATCTTGGAGTTGCTGTGGATGTCTCTGAAAACAACCCTACGTACAACCAGGACCCCTCAATCAAGTCCTTCTGGTGGGTTCAGGGAGCTTAGACCCCAGCTTGGGGTTCCCTGTGTTGCACCTCCCAACCCAAACTGAAACTAAAAACTCCTCCAGCAGCTTTCTTCCCCCGCCCCCTTTGTTCAGTCTCCCCGGGCAGAAGGTGTCACTTCTCCCACCCCCCTCCTGGCTCAGGTTACAGGTCAGGTAGCTTCCTGCAAGGGAAGTCCCCCATCCCCAATGAATGCAACATTCCCAGGTCAAATCTGCCCCGCTCCCTGCTCCGTCACAGCAGTTCTGGTGGCTCTATCTCTAAAAAGATATATTAGAATTGAAAAAAGGACAGAGAAGGGGAACAAACATGATCAGGGAGATGGAACAGCTTCTGTACAAGAAAAGATTAAAAAGACTGGGAGTGTTCATCATGACGGGTGTGGAGGAAGCGAGTAGGGAAGTGTTATTTACCCCTTCATATAACATGAACAGAGATCACCCAATGAAATTAACAGGAAGCAGGTCTAAAGCAAACACACACAAAGAAGTATTTCTTCACACAAAGAACAGTCGGCCTGGGGAACTCGTTGCCAGGGGATGTTGTGAAGGCCAAAAGTGTAACTAGGTTCAAAAAAGAACTAGCTAAGTTCCTGGAGGATAAGTCCATCAATGGCTATTAGCAAAGATGGCCAGGGACGCAACCCCAAGCCTCTGACTGCTAGAAGCTGGGAGTGGACAACAGGGGATGGATCACTCGATAATTGGCCTGTTCTGTTCATTTCCTCTGAAGTGTCTGGCACTGACCACTGTGAAACAGGACACTGGGCTGGATGGACCATTGGCCTGACCCCGTCTGGCCGTTCTGATACGGGCTCAGGGGCCGTGAGCTGCAGTCAGTTTCCTGGGATGGGGAATGAGGAATTCAGCCTTCCTCCTCCACATTTAACGTCACCTCGTGCCCTGCCCAGCTGAGGGCGGGATGGGGAGATGCAGCCCCTCCCGGCACTGCGACCCTCAGCTGTCTCCTGTGCACCAACCCCCCAAATCAACTCTCACACGTTCCTTTGGTGCCAAATGCCCCAGCAGCCTTGCCCAGATACCCCAGAGCTCCACCTGCCCCTCCCCGTTGCTCAATGCCGTTGCTCACCACCACACAGAAACCTGCAGCACAATGAAAATCCCGGGGCAGCGTACCATGAATGGATTGATTCACCAGCTGCTCAGGCTTGCTGTACTGGGCTGGGCAGAAGGGGCAGTAAGGGAGAGAGGGCTGGGGGAGCAGAGCCCCTTAATTCTGGTTCCTGCCATGTAATTCCAGGGTCCCTATTGAATCATTTAGGTCTAACATGCTGCACGGGCCCCAGGGCCGTGGTTATGGAGGGGCTGGGCAAGGCCATGAGGGAAGTAGACAGGGCTGGGACTGGACTGTGTGGTTTGGCTCAGCTCCGGCCTCGAGGAGGGATGAGCCCACCGACAAGGGAGCGTTTGCATAGAGTGTTCCCTGTGCTCGGCACAGAGGCTGCTGCCGGGCCCGACTCCATTCGTGGCTGCAGGAATTCCTGCCTGCAAAGGGAGCTCCGGGGAATTGGCAATCCCACTAGCGGGCAGGGCGCTGAGTGAGCCAGCCACCTGCAGAGCAGAACCCGGGAACGCAACGCGCGGATGGAAGGAGTCAGAGACATCTGCTCAGCCTTCTGGAGGGGTCTGACTAACCGTGTAGACAGGACGGTCTGTTTGTTCCGGAGGCGCTGGTCACAGCGCCAGAGCGCAGGTACATTGGGCTTCGCATGTGGACTGTGAGCTCCTGGGGCAGGGAGCACAGCTCCCTGTGTCTCTGTACGGAGTCGGGTGCAATGGGCCTGATCCCGACTGAGACCGGCGCCGTTCATGCCACAACACTAAGAACAGCAGTGTCAGGACTGCACTTCCTGCTGGGCAGATGGGACCGTGCGTCAGCGGCTGACGCTGTCAGGATGACTCTGCTAGGAGCATGGATTGGGTTGGCTTCTCTCCCCGCGTGGGGCTGGTTAACTCCTGGGTGCACCCTGGATACTGGATGTGGCAGTCGCACTTACGCAGCTTTTCACTCCTCCAGTTCGTTAATACACATTATTTATTTTACTGATTAAAACGAGTCTCAAAAACAGTTTAGATTTTCAAAGAGGCGGGAGGAGGTGCAGGATACCCTCCCAGGCCCCCCACATTGCCCCAGGCCCACCGGACCGGCCCAGCCTCACTGGACTACCCCAGCTGCACCGGACCACCCCAGGCCCAGGCCCAGGCCCCAGGCCGGCCCAGGTGCAGTGCGTGGGACAGTACACGACGTGATAAAACAAACAGGGTGTGACGCTGCTCTGGGTACGTGGGTGCGCTGGTACATTGGATCTAGCCCCGGCTCTGCCACTGACTCGTGTGACTTCGACAAGTCACTTAGGCCCGGATTTTCTGAACGTGGCCTCTGAGTTTGGGGCTCGTCTGGGCCAGCTGGGGCCTGACTTTCAGAGGTGCTGAGCATTGACGCTGACCGGGGGCTGCCGGTGTGTGGCAGCTCTGAGAATCAGGCCCCAGGTGTTCAGAGCTGGCCTCTTAGAACGTGTCACAGGGGACAAGAGGCCACGTCTGGAAGCGTGGGGTCTTCCCCCCACCGCCTCCCCACCTGTGAAATGGGCTGAAGACCCTGCCCTGACCTGGGAAATGTTGCAGGGCCCTGGGACGGAAGGTGCTAGGGAAGCGTTGAGCGCCGTTCAGAGGCTGTCGCTCACCCATGAGGTGCCGGGCCTTCCTCTCCGACGGAGGCAGGCTCCCGGGGGGCTGGTTGACCTGCGCGGAGAAGCCCCCGGAGCAGGGGTGGGTCAGCCCCATCTCCTCCCGCTGCCGGCGGGTCTGGCTGAGGTGGCAGAAGATGAGAAGGTGGAAGGTGACGATGGCAGCCAGGGGGAGCAGGAAGCAGAGGACACTGCGCGCTTCGATGATGCTCCTGTAGATGACGTACGGCTCGGGCTCCAGCATCTCGCAGACGGTGGAGAGGAAGACACTCTTCTCCCGGCGGGTGGAGGTGTAGTCCAGGATGCAGGCTGACGCCTGCCCGTAGACCACGGTAAGGGGCACCGAGCTCACAAGGGCCAGCAGCCAAATGAGGGCCAGCAGGTAGGCCATGCGGGACTGCCGCAGGCCGGTGATGGCCCACATGGGGTGGCAGACGGCCACGTAGCGCTCCGTGGTGAAGGCGACGATGGTCCAGCTGGTGGTGGCGCAGCACAGCTGGCGGGCCATGAAGTAGAGCTTGCAGACGGCGTCGCTCAGAGCCCAGGGGTAGTACTGCCAGAAGTAGCGGTACAGGGTCACCGGCACGGTGAGCAGCATCAGCACGTCGGCCGTGGCCAGGCTCAGCAGGTAGAAGCGCACGGCGCTCGCCCTCATGCGTCCGCTCCGCAGCAGCGTCAGCACACTCAGCCCGTTGGCCAGGAGCCCGAAGACGAAGAGCAGGCTGTAGAAGACGGTGACGGGGATGGCCACGTAGTCGGGCTCCTGCTGCTGGGCACTGATCAGGAGGTGCCGGGGGTCTGGCTGGGTCACGGGGGCCCCCGCGGTGCTGTTCCGGGCCGACCGGTTCTGAGCAGTCAGGTACCCCAGGCACTCACTGGCCCCGGCACCCAGGGGCTCAGAGCCGTTCGTGCTGGAGCTTGGGGCCATGCAGGCTGCTGGGGGGCCCTGGGGAGCCGGGGGGCCTCACCAAGAAAGCTGGGTTCACTCTCCAGGGCCAAGCAGGTTCAGAATCCGACCCCCTCAGCCAAGCGCTGCGTGCTGCCTCTGCGAAGGGGTAGAGCAGGGAATGCTGGGAAGGCGCGGGATTCGGGCCGGTTTCTCCTGGTGCAGCAGCCAGCCCCTGGAGGGAAAGCAATGAGTGTCATGGTTTGTCTCCCCCCTGCAGAGGGGCCCGGGGGGGGGGTGTTAGGTGGCTTCACCCTGCCCACTACCCTGAACACCAGGCCCCTTCCCAGCCCTCCCAGACACTGGCCGCCCCCCCTGCTGAGGGAGGCAGTGGCAGGGCTGGGAAGAGGACCCAGGTGTCCCTGGCCCCAGCTCTGCCCACTAGCCCTCGCTGTCTCTCAGTGTCGGGGGGGAGGGCGGCAGGCCGTGGTGTGCCATCCACTCACCTGTCTGGGTGCCGCTGCGCCCCCATGGCGACAGACCCCCTGGCCCCGCAGAGGGTGGCAGGCCGTGGTGTGCCATCCACTCACCTGCCTGGGTGCCGCTGCACCCCCATGGCGACAGACCCCCTGGCCCCGCAGAGGGTGGCAGGCCGTGGTGTGCCATCCACTCACCTGTCTGGGTGCCGCTGCGCCCCCATGGCGACAGACCCCCTGGCCCTGCAGAGGGTGGCTGTGGCAGGCCGTGGTATGCCATCCACTCACCTGTCTGGGTGCCGCTGCACCCCCATGGCGACAGACCCCCTGGCCCCGCAGAGGGTGGCAGGCCGTGGTGTGCCATCCACTCACCTGTCTGGGTGCCGCTGCGCCCCCATGGCGACAGACCCCCTGGCCCTGCAGAGGGTGGCTGTGGCAGGCCGTGGTGTGCCATCCACTCACCTGTCTGGGTGCCGCTGCGCCCCCATGGCGACAGACCCCCTGGCCCCGCAGAGGGCGGCTGTGGCAGGGTCCCTTAGGGGAAGGGCGTCAGAGCAGCAGCAGCTCCGACTGATCAGCCCTAGAGCCAGGCAGCCGGGACAAAACCCGACCGGGAGGTGGGAACCCAGCAGGGGGAGGGGGCTGCACCCCCTGGCCCGTGGCCATGGCCGGGGGAGGAGCAGCTGGGTGAGGACACTGGTGCGGGGGCTCAGCCGGCCCCAGCAGACACCTGCACAACCCACTCGCTGGGGAAGACACCAGCTGGAGGGCAAGTCTGACCGCCCAGCTCCTGTCAGTGGGCTCAGACCCAGGTCCCAGCGCACTGTACAGCCCTGCGGCGAGCAGGCTCCCCTGGCAGCTCCCCCAGCAGGGAGCGTCTC